>NW_008752010.1:279257-281296 GCF_000715545.1 Opisthorchis viverrini | reverse complement strand
CCCCCCCCCCAATCATCGGCGAACGAAACTGTGGCAGCTACAACCAGTGTACGACCAGCACGCGGTTATTACAGCTGATAATGATGATGATGATGTTTATTTGCAAGGGACACACTTCATTGTAAATGAAGCCAATCTATGCTGAAAAGTCGAGGTGCACTGTCTAGCTGTTTCATCCTTATTGGGAATCATCAGCAGTGCGCGTCTTACGAAGCTCTTGCAAGGGGAGTTAGAACGCGCGACCTCCCGCCCGGTAGTTTGAACATTTGGGCTTTTGGCGACGAGCGGCTGAACCATAGGAAGAAATCTTCATCGGAAATTTCCGAATGCCCTCGTACTACGAACAATCTAAGTAGCTCAGGGAAAGAACGAAATTTATTCGATAAATGATATATATGTATATATATAATATATAATATATATATATACAATATATACAATATACATATATATAAAATAATAATAAAAAATAATAATAATAATTAATCGCCCTTTCGGTGCGTAGCTGCTATGCTACCCGAAGAAAGCGCGAGGTCTAAGATACTGCCAGGTTTCTCAAGCCTAGACAGGAGCAACAGGGATGCAGAGGATGGGTTCGAACCACGGACCTTGCGCTCATTAAGTTCGCGCCTTAAAAACTAAGCTACCTGGAGCTATAACTTGTGATATGCTGCTCGTGGCCGAAGGTTTGTGTGCAAAATACTAGCCGGGAGGTCCCAGGTTGGAAATTATGCGGAGTTTTGTGGAATACACTACTGATGATCGTCAACAAGGATGAAACAACCGCAGTGCCTCTCGGCTCTTCAACATGGATTAGCTTTATTTGCAGAACACAATCTCCATTTGAAACTTCTAAACATCAATATCAAGGCCCATGATGTTTAGTCCAACAAACAGTCGCCTGATTAGTTCGGGTTTCCTGGACAATAAGCGAGAAGTACGTGTCGAAGTATCACAGGGAACGGTGTCAGCCTCTAGAGGTAGAAGAGTAGGTAGCAGTAGAAGACCAAAACAGATGGGAAATCCTCGTCCTGCCCCTATGGTCCAACAAGTTATTCAATGTCAAAGGGTCTGAACAAGTTGTTGATATCCTGGCCTGAAAAAGTATCAGTCGCGGAATTGAAGCTACTCGGATTATTGGACTGGGAATTGTAGTCGCATTTGGTGGATAATAAGGATTCAGTTTAGCATTGAACATTTGAGTAGCTTGTGTTCCGTATTCAGACATTGAAAATGATGGATAACAAAATATATGACCAACAGTTTGTGCGGAGTGAAATTTCTCTAAAATATACCCGAGGCTGAAACTATGAGGTGACAACCTGACGCGGTACTGCATCCACTGCCATCTTCGAATCGTGGATCGATATGGTAAGGTAAGTGGCGAGTGGAGTGAGCGGGTAATATGGTTTAGTTGCGGAGGATAGCGCCTCCCTGGATGATTGGAGCACTTGAGATATTCAGATAGCCTTCACTTTATTCAAACACGAAACGAACTGGAAGTTGTCGAGTGATGGAGTGGACAAAAATACACTTAAACGTGATAACGGATGTGGCATACACCATCCCAAATCTGGAAACAATGGTAATGCACACATTTGAGAAGTTGAGGGTCACTAGGCCCATAGATCTGGATCCCAGAACAAAAGGCATTTTGTAGGATACTAGTGTAACGGTGATACTACTGATCGGGAGGCACGCGAGTAGTATGTGTTGTTCGCAGAATTTCGCTTTGCGTCTATTGAAAAATGGAATTCTGTTGCGGAATTCGTGGGGCCACTTTGTAACATTTGCTTTTATTTGACCGACGAATGATTGGAGGCAATAAATCTCCAGGAAGACTCGTTCGGGAGAAGACCTGTGTCCAGTTTTTGTAACTAAGATGCAGATTAGAGTTTTGCTTCCTTGTTCAATGGTCTGTAACCGGTCAGTTGGCATTTCCGAATAAATAACTTCGCAGCGAAGGCCTTCTTCCTTTCATTTGGTGCCGTGATCAGTATGAGGATGAAGGTCCCGTGGCCGCAACCCTTTGAGGATGG
>NW_008752010.1:266712-275411 GCF_000715545.1 Opisthorchis viverrini | reverse complement strand
TTCGCAGCGAAGGCCTTCTTCCTTTCACTAGTTGTCTGTTCATGCTGGTTTTGAAGTTCACACTGGAATGTCGGATAGTGAATCTCAGTTGGTTTGTAGTTCGAGCCTCAGAGCCACGCAGTGTTGGTGAGTCTTTGTCGGGGCGACACCACTTTCTATCACCTTGTTTGTCTGGACCTCCATGAAAATATACGTTGTTTAGTTAATCTTTACCCAAAGCAGCCTCAAACTTCCTGCTTCTAATCGTCATTCAGTGTCCGTCTTCTCGAGGCATACTGTCAGGGTTGCTAGCTTCAGGTGTTTGCGTGAATACGTTTTATATTTAAAAAAATAAATACTCTATCTGACATTCGTTTTGTAAACATAATGTTGTTGTGAGATGCTCACTGATTTGAGTAGTTTACTGTTTAACCTTAACCGATCCCTTGCTTCTTTTCAGTCTTCTCCCCCGGTCCTCGAATGGATCTTGTGTACGATAAAATCGGACGCTATTTTTTCACCCTTGCCTCGAATTCCTCGCCGTCATCCTCTTTGGTTCTGCTGTCTCTCACTGGCGGGTCACGTGACCTCTTGGTAAGATTCATTCGATAGAAATGACTCAGTCACCCGTATGGAACTGCGGGCTGCGGCGCATTCCCCTATCCCCGGCCTTGGTCCGTTTTGCCGTCCATTCGCCCATATCATAACGTACGGTAGCTTGGACCATCAATTGATGGGACAAACTGATGACAGACCACCTTGCTGTATGCAAGCACAAGCTGCACTGAGCTACAATGTCTGTACCTGGTCGATTGATATTCTGACAAGTCGGAGTGCAGCTGCGTCTTGCCAATCACTGGTTCGACCTACAGTTATCCCTGTTCCAAACAGCGTATCAGCAGATGTGAATCATCATCACCATCGAAAGCGATACACCAGATTAGCTTGCCATACTGCCGTGAGAAACAATACCTAGTGAAGAGTGAAAAGAAACAGGAAGGGCTAGGACTTGTTACAGACACCCTTATGTCCCTATGGAAAACAATCAGGAACAAGGTGCTCAAATCTTAGAGCAGCAAATTAACTGTCTTTCCTAAACTGTTTATTTCCCTACCCGAATTCCGGGCCGCGACTGATAATCACTGCAAAACCTAGGCTTCGTCATATTCAGCTGACTTCTATGCTCTCGTTGTATCTTCTGACTACTGTTCCCATTCGAATAACTTCCACTCATCTTCCTCTCACCCTTTGTTTTGGCTTCAGATATTGATAATATGCAACAGCTCTTCGGCTCATCTCTCTAGAACTGATGCATTTTTAACGATATCATTACTTTTGTTGAATATCTCACGGTTGTCTTAAAGGATGGAATGACCTCATTTTCGTCAACCCCTTCATCACTGAGGTGGTTTAATTATGCGTCTTTATGCTGTTAGAAGATAAAACCGAATATATAAACTCTGGCATTACGACCCCTCCCCTCCACCTCGTTTGGACCACGTTCCTACCGTGGTTCCTTCACCGCCATAATCGACGAAGCTGAGGATAGGTTCGTCAGTCGCAAGACTGATCAGTTGTCCACTGCACATGTCGGAACCCAACAAAAGCAGTCCGTCAGAATTCCCTTTTTCAATCCTGTCCTATTTCTGACTCCAACAGAGTCCTAAACTCGTCTTCTCTAAAAGTCAGAGTACTAGCACATTTGCCTCAGATTCCACTATTCCTCCCCAACTTTCTTTCCTGCACCTCCAAACATTTTCCCCTTGCCTGCCACTTCAGCGAAAGCCATTCGCCGATTTCTTTTATCGCTACACATCGTTGAGGTTTTTTGTCCGGATGATAGTTCTCATTTTGTTCCATATCAGTGCTTCAGAACTTGCTCCAGTGCTATCCTTCTCTTCTAGTGTAGTCTCATCTGGTTGGGAAGCTCCAGCCAGGTGTATCTGTAAAGTGTACTGCATAAAGATAGCGGAACGAAACTAATGCTCATTTGAGCTGTTTGTCCTTGTATAACACCCTATTAAGCTTCTAAAGCGTTGCTGTAAGCCACTGGAGGAACCATATGCTCTACGGCTGGATCAGTCACCTGAGGACAGAGAGGAAGTATGTATAGCTGTTTCCATATGTCCATATCTCATCTGAAGAACTACTACCCCATCTCTATAGCCCCTACTTTATTCGAGGTTCCGGAGTCACTCTTGGCCGAATGACCACGCGATCTGTAATAGTTACTGAGCGATCACCAATATAAGTTCAAGTGCAGTCGCTATACCCCTGAACGGGCGCACATATCGCAGGTGCGATCATCTGCTGTAGACTTGTTTGGTGAAACCGAACTGGTATGCTTTGATATGTTGAATACTTCCTATGGAGTAGGATAAGATGACTTGATTGCCAAGCTTGATCCTGACTGGATGGACTGGTTTGGAAACTTCCCGACAAGTTATTCGTTTCAGGTATGCCATGATTTATCCTTTCACTCTCATAAATATTTCCCTCACTCTCAGATTCTATTGTGAAAGTCCCGAACCCATTCTGAGACGTTTTTGGTTATCCTTCTTTTAACACATATTTTTCACCCCTATTTCGTAGCCAACCAATATTTTGACACCACCTTCGCGCCTCCATCCATTGACCAGTAGTCCTCGAACACTCACCGCTTAGGTATAACCTACCTTTTGTTGTTTTGTTGCTGCCACGATAAACACTCCTCCGAATTCTCCTCTTCTGTCTCACTCCGACAATCGATCAGTGGATGTATTCATCTCTATTGCACTAGTCATCTGTCTCAAGTTTCAGTACCTCGCGGCCGGACAGAACTGTGTTCGTCCTCATTTTCCACGGGACTGCTCACCTTTGGAAATCTTCTTCACTTTCTATTTCCCCATCTTCTTATAATCTTCGAAATTCCAAGACTATGATTTCCGTTCACTTGTAAGAAACACCATGATCCTTTGTAGCTGTGCTTCTACGCGGGATGGCTCAGTGGTTAGAGCGCGAATTTACTGACTGGACGGTCCGTAACCCAAACTCTGCCTCTGCATCTGGACTTCTTTCTCGGCTAGGGTAACCTGTAACAGTATTCCAGCACCCGTACTTCCTTCGGGTGGTATGGCAGATAGGCGTTGAAAAGGTGTTACAGCTGGAGGTTTTTTATGCGTTTTTCACTTTGTATGTATTGGAATACTTTTCCACTTTTAATTGGTTGCAAAATGCTTTTAACTGCATCGGTATCCATCCTTCCTACACACTCTCACTAATTTTGCAAATCACTTACCTTTTCGAACAACAAAAAGCCCTAACGACGACACCAGAATCAGTGAAACACGCAAGCCAGGCCACCACGTCCGGGCAACAGCAAGAGAACGGCTAAACGCGTGTCTTAGAGCAGCTAAACATTAACGATGGACTTGAGCGACCGCAGTTTCTAGAAACTGGAGGAAGTAGATCAGAGTATCCTAGAGCTTAGAGGTTCTGGGGCTGTCAGAAGACAGCATACCTGCACCGTGGTTGGGAGTTGACGTGGCTGGCAGGTAGTGAAAAGATGGTTGATTTTAGAGGAGGCTAGTTTCGAACATTTACCGTGGTGATTGCGGTAGACCAGAGGAAGGGAGGTGAGAAAGTGAAAGCAATCGATCAATGGACGGAGGGCAACGAGGCGCAAAACGGTTCGCCGATCCTGGTCAAGCAGTGCAAGGTAAAATTAGGGAACCCTATCCCAAATATAACGGTAATAGTCCATTGTCAGTAGACCCAAACAAGGAAGTTTTTGAGGCATCGCGGCTTGC
Source organism: Opisthorchis viverrini (assembly GCF_000715545.1). Classification (NCBI taxonomy): domain Eukaryota; kingdom Metazoa; phylum Platyhelminthes; class Trematoda; order Opisthorchiida; family Opisthorchiidae; genus Opisthorchis; species Opisthorchis viverrini. The sequence goes on along the minus strand of NW_008752010.1, from coordinate 271,644 downwards.
AAGTTCCCTTAGCCCAAAAAACATACGCTAACAGGTCTTCGGTAAACCATGAGATCCGGAAACTTATTGATTGTCCAGTATGTGGGCGGTACCATCAAGGTTGCACTGGGGTCGTTCAGCCATAGTGATCTCCATAACACTGAATGGGGTTTGAATGGGCCGGTAATCGAACCCATCAACTGCATGACAATGTTGAAAATCGGTCCACCTGGAGTCCACCTTCCTTGCCATCCGTGATTCTCAAGTAGACACCTTACCACAGGGGAAAGCCGAAATCTTTGTTTGACCTTTCGCCTCTTACTGTATTATGTTTCCATAAACTACTACTCCAATTTATCGCCTTGCCCCTACTCACCTTTCCACACTCGTTCATTTTCCTCTCGAGATGCTGAGGTCTTCCCGTCCAAATGAGGACCCACCTCTTTTGTCCGAAAATTGCCTTAAGGAATTAGTTGTAGTCGTAGTCTACCTCACCCACTTAGCCTTGCCCATCATCGTTGTATTACCGGCTTGGAAAAATTCACGTATACATACATAAACACGGTTTCTTTTCCTACCAGAAAAAGTACCGTCCCTATAGAGGAAAATGTTAGATCAGGTAGCGTAGATGGTCTTTGGTTTGTTCACTCAGCTGAGCAACCGCCAACCCATCGCTACACACCACTACGCTTTCTAACAACGCACTGATGGTGTCACCTCGATTTGTAATGAAACGTATGCAATCAAATTGCCCAGCTCAGCGAACAAAGCAAGTACCGTCCCATTCCAACTACGTCTGATCTGTTCAGTGTTCTGAAGATCATTATGGCTAAGAGACCCCGGCGTAATCTTGACAACAGCGCCCACATAAGCGACGATCAATGCGGTTCCGGAACTCCTGGCTTCACCGAAGACCTGTTAGCATATGTTTATTGCGTACTGTGGAGATAGATTAGCTAAGTCGGTGTGTAGTAAAAAAAAATAAGTCGATGGTTTGTTTAAAGTCCTCGTTTCAGTCCGGATTGATTTTGTTAGGATATACTCTAGTTTAGTGTCTTGTTCACGATAAATTCCGTCCGTATTCGCCGAGCAAGCAAACTGATCAAATCCGTGTACTCTGGAATAGTTGGGAACGAAAAGTTCGACAGCCAGGTCCGACCTGCAGGTAATTTGGCAGTTCCCATTAAGTTCGGAGGTTGTTGCCCTAGTGGCCAATAAACATCAAGTGTTTGGTCACCATTTTGAGGGTGAACTCGGGCCACATAGACGCCAAATCCAGTATGTGGGCATCGAACCAGGTCGGCAAACGGACAGAAGGGAATAAGTTATTCTTTAAAAATTGAGATAGTGGTATGGAGAATGACCTGGATACTCCAGCTTAGTGAGTAGTCAGTCGGTCAGTTCTCTGCAGCTGTACTCAATGAATACGTTGGCTCAAGCTGTTAGGGTTTTGGTCACCCGAAAATGTGAGCGTTGGAGATCTAGCCAAGCATTGGAATCAGTGGCATGGTCACTGCACATTGGGCAGCTACCTTTCGATGCAGGAGTGCCATTAACTGCTTGTTTGACCCATATCTAGTTGTGTCGTTAACCATTGGGGAGCTGAGTCCAGCGGTCCCCATCCAGAGAGGTATAAGTTGTCAACTCATTTGATTTTGCCGCTTAGTGTTTTCATACTTCGTTGCCAGGTCATAGACTGTTCACCTTTTGGTCGCCCTGAGCACAGGGCAGGGCGAAAAGAGCATCGGGGCAGACGGGCCCCGAAATGCCTGTACCAACCAGCGTCAACTGTGAGGCATGAGTAACATCTGTTTTTCTAAAACAATCTAGCGTACTTCAGCATTGCCTATGCGATGTTCCTACCAAACCTTTCGGGTGCTTCGGCGACACTGATTATCAAACACTGGCAGATTTCGTGTGTCCTCTACGTGTAGAGACTACTTTTCTCATCCGTAAGTGGTATGAATTGCACTGACGCAGTCTGCTGTTTCCTTGATAGACGCCATTGTCATAAGTATCGGCGGTTGGAAAAAGCTGCTGCGGATTTTCTGATTCGAGAAATAGTCTCAGCTCTAGTCAGTTCACTGGAAATTATACAGCTGCCCGGGTCAGCACATTCATCTGCCACGTTGATTGGCTCATCTGCAAGCGTGAGGTTTGGGTTCGGTCCCACTCAGTCTTGTGGCGGTACTTTGCAGGTGTGAAGGGCATGCCAAACCGTGTGGCAGACTTATTTAGGTTATTTGAATCGCTTTGCATATTTGAAGGAGAGGAACATCGTCCGCATACTTAATGTCTATGAGCGAACGGAGCATTTCGACTCCCGGTTTTTCGAAGGCAGGCAGAGAAATTTCAAGCGGCACATCAGGCAGAGAACTTTCAATTGGCATATCAGTAACAAAATTGAAGAGGCAAGATGAGAGAAGCCAACCTTGTCTTGCACCACTGGACGGGTGAACTCAGGCGAAGGCTTGACATATACTCGTACGCACCCTAGGAATTTGTATATAGGGCACTCAATGTGCATACAATGTGAATGTAACATTTCTGACTATTGCGAGATTCAATATAACTTTCAGGTCACGAAAAAAACCAAGCACCAGGATGTTTGAAGGAGTGACACTGTTCAAGAACTTGTCAACGTAAAAATATGGCCGATGCTTACATGGCCGGGATGGAACCCAGTATAACTTTCTCCCGATAATCGATCAACCTACACAAAATATTACCGTACACCATCCCGGATATCACGACTACCAGATCGTCACGTCGTTTTTGAAGATTGTAATCACAGTCGATGAGCTTCATTTCACTGGTATTCTGTTATCCTTTCAGTTCGTAGTAGGATGTCAGACTGCTGATCAGGTATTTGCCAGATTTAAAAGTGCGGGGAGCAGACTTTCCGGCCTGGGTGCCTTGTCGCGTTTGAAGGATGGCATTTCGCACTGGATTTCTGTTGTTGAAAATGGACGTCAATTTTTCATTCAGGTTCTCTCAGATGTTTTGATGAAGAAGATGAACTGAGCTGCTCTTCAGTGTTCAGCCCAACGCTGTGACGACGATCTTGCAAGTGAATTATCATTCGCATATTGTTTCGCTGGCACCCGTCTTACTTTGAACGGTTGATCGAATCATCTGAACTGGGGCGCGACAGTTGTCTGCAGTGAAAGTCTTCTCCTTGTCCCGGGCCTTCACAATCCACCAGCGTTCTTTTATCATTCTTCAAGTTCTTGATTAAAAAGTGTTTGAGGGATATGCATATGCCAGCGTACAGCTGCTGTTATGGCCTTTCTGATCGCAATAAGATCTGCCGATCTTGACGATATCCAGCATGCATTTTGTCAAGTCAGATGTCTTCTACTCTTCTAAAAGCTCAGAGCACAGCTTCTCTAGCTCATCTCCATTCAACCTCCAACCAATCGTCATTCACATGACCGTATGTTTACTGTAGCTTTCTGGTCAGATCAGCTCGATATATTGAGCTACTGAAGCTCGTCAAAGTTAACGTACGGAGATTCCCTGCTTCGGCATGCGTAATGCTGACGGAAATTGAAGTGACAGCCCAGCTTACACAATGGCCTGATTGGAGTAGTGTTGCGTACCCAAGGAACGACAGTGTTTAATTGAGGCTCTCCATCGGTAACGGATTAGAAGTCAGTGCTAGTTGTTCTTCCAGTACTAGTCGTCCAAACTGGACGCTCATGTCAACCGCCAGGATGACTGTATCCGTCTTTCTTGCCGAAGCATTTGCGACAGATCACCCTAAAACGCGTCCTCAGATTCAGAACTGCTGATACGATAAATGATCATCGCTTACCGCATCGACCTGCTTTAATCTTGATCGATATAGACAAATGTGCAGCTCTAAGACGACTGTGTATTGGGATCCAGTCCCGCAAAGCGCCTTCAGCCGTGGGGTTGAGTGCAACTCCTGCATCGGAGATTCCATGAGCTATTGTGTCAGGCTCACCAGATACCTGAAGAGTGAAATGTGGAACATCTCGGTTCGTTCTAAGTGATCTGAGGTACACAAGCGAAGTGGTATCTTGCATGCGTGTTTCGGAGACAGTGTACATCGCTAGGGAGGGAAGCAAGGTTTCATTAAGAGATTTCTGCCTCACAGTTCCCGTCCGATCGAAGCTCAAAAATAGAAAAGATGGTGTAGAAGAGGATCAGAGGTAGCGGAGTGAGTAAACCTTATCGTCCTAACGATGAATGTCGCTGAGGATGTCACAGAAGCCGCGTGATCAACACTTGTTACATGTATATTTTCTGTACGCTAAGGCTCTACCCCCTCCCACAATACTTAGCCACACAGCAGTCATCATTTTACGTTAGACGCCTCATGTTTCTTTTTTGACATACACATGCTTGAGTTGGGCTTTCTTTTCACTGACGGGTGAGAATGCTTTGAACTATATGTGTAATGATAGATTTCGTAGAAATGAGTGGAACCGACCATGCTAAGAGTCTGCTCCTTCTAATGGGGACGAATGATGCACCACTCCAAATTTTCTAACATACTTTCAGATGTTAACTGTGCTTCCGGTGAACCGATCACCCGTTTCACAGCGTCTTACCTGTGGTCAACTATACATGGCCCGCTAAGTGTTCTGCTTTCCCATTTCTCCCGTTATTCAGGTTCCAGACGTGCTCGGTCGCATCGATTTTAGGTTTACTGAATTGAACGTTCTCTCGTTATCAACGTCTGCCGTATCCTATGTTTGGGCACCTTGTGACCATCTTTGTATTCTGTGGTAAGTCATTGGTCATGTAGTTGAAAAAATCATGGCTTATTGCCCGAACTTGACTCTTTTAACGAATATACACTCATCTACAAACTAATTTGGTTCTTTCGAGAGACTCACATTGAACCCAGCTGAATCTCTCGTTTATGATGTTCTCAGGCAACTGAATGTGCTGCACCAGGCCGCCTCATGTTTCAGTCGCTAC
>NW_008752010.1:195877-266643 GCF_000715545.1 Opisthorchis viverrini | reverse complement strand
CATGCAGCACACTCACTTGCCTGAGAACATCATTCATAAACGAGAGATTCAGCTGGGTTCCAGGTGAGTCTCTCGAAAGAACCAAATTAGTTTGCAGATGAGTGTATATTCGCTAATTTCGTGCAATTTGGTTTCAAGTAGAACATAAGGTTGACGGAAACCCGGGGACTGCGCCTACCTGATGAGCCCCAAGAAGGGCGAAACCGGTCGTCGGCTGTCGATGGATTTTCAGCAACGTTATGAGTAGTACATTGACTCTTTCAACTTTGCAGTACGCCTACTTTATACTAATTACTATCCCCTACCACCTGATATTGCTATCATAACCGGCATCTACATCTGTATTTCCTAAAAGACGCTTTGTCCTTTTTTCCTGGAACAAATATGGACACGGATTAATTTGGGCAATTTCGCGTATTAATAGTGCTCACACGGCTAATGAGTTGTTGGATGTACAGCAGATGTAGTGGTAACTTGGAGCTGTGGATTCTTTTTGACACCACATAATCTGACGAAAGCCCCGGGAATAGAAATATTGCCAGGTTGCGAAACCCTTGAGAACAGCAGTCAGAAATCTTTATGTGGGTCCGGATCGCGGACCGCTCAGTCACTTACTCGAGTCTTAACTTATCGTCTACGGGTTGCGGCTAACAGATTGAACTTTTGAACCCACCTCGGTGCCTTCCCTAAAGCTTGGGAGGTCAATGATTTTGGGTGTATGGTTATTACGTCCATTTAGCAAAGCATAGTGTGCTTCGTTCTACCACGGAATTTGCTTCACCCTTCTTTACACACATAACAGAACGAAAACATACGCTTCTCTGTAATATTCGGTGTGTAGCCGGCGTGGAACTCGGACGAAGTGCCGCCAGGTTGTCTAAACCTAGACAGGAGCAGTCAGAACGCTGGGTTTGGGTTCGAACCATGGACCTTGCGGTCAGCAGCTCCGTGCCGTAACCACTGAGCTATTTTGTGTTGTTCTTGTACTGGACTACATCAAGTATGGTTAGAGTATGTTCGAATGTTCGCCTAGTGAATTTAGTATTCTGAGAAACTTCCAGGCTGGTTAACGGGTTTTGATGTAAAGTCACGATAATTTGGCCCACTAAATTTAACCACCCAACGTTGTTTCGACGTTTGCATACTATGGCTTTGGTTCTCTGTACCGTAATGTCACCTAATCGCACAAATATCAAACGATAGAACTCGATCTTCCTTACTAGCACTCGAAAATCCTGTTATGGGCATACTAACTGAGACCTGAATTTCGCATTGTACTACTTTAGTGGTGATTGTTGATCAAGGCGCTCTGCTTGCATTGGGAAAGTGACTGGCGGATAATATTGTCTTGTGAATGGGTCAGCTGGCAAATGCTTTTTCTCAGGATTACAAATTACTCGACATTATTCGATATCCGCCGATATTTAACCGGCGGTTCGGATCAACCTATTCGTTTGTGCTCTGTCTGCTAATGCAGACTCACTTGTTTGATGGAGTTTCTTGAAAATTGTTCATTGACCCTTATCTGTGCACTGGTGAGTGACATAGATGGTGTTGGGCGAGATAAAAGTTCAGTGTGGTCATCCAACACTGGACAAGCCCCATATGCGCAGTATTGTTAACAATTATTGTAAGTTTATGTTTAGATGTATCTTCAGTTTGGACGTGTTTGGTAAAGCTGTTTATGTATTTTCCAAGGTCCTCGAATACACCATCACTTTTTGATCACTATTCAGGACACTATGCGTTCCCATTTCACTCATTTTGTAATGCGCCGTAGTGAAGATTGAACACATACCCAGCCAAACTGCTTTAAATATGAAAGATTTACAATAGCCTTGAAGACGATCTACTCTATTCAGTGAGTAATGTTTTAGTAAATCGTTGAACCTCGGTCTTATCAAGAAAAAATTGAATCGGTGCGACCCTTAGTCAGGGTGCACTTCACATTTTTACTCCTCAAATTCGCCTCGAAAATCAACCCACAAAATTCTCCCCTACCTAATGACCCTCCTCTTGGTGACTCCTCACTGTTGCGATCAAGCTGTTCCACTCCCGATTCTTTTGTGCTATGATTAGATCTCCCTGCGTTTTCTGAAGCTGTGATTTGAGGCAATGCGTTATGATCTTAGAACTACAGGATTGTTATATCTCAGCATGACGTGCGTACCCATTCCGTCGTACTTAGTGAACATGGTTCGTGGAGGACCAGCCAGCGGAATCAACATTGGTTTTGCTATGTCGTAAAAAGGACACTACCAGATGCACCCGCGCCACGCAAACTGACTATCCTTGATAGGGAAGTCATCGTCACCCTATAGACGATTCATCTTTCGAAATGAGTTAATGTATCGCATCCGCCTCACATCATCCGATAATGTGAGCTTTTTAGAAAGAGGTGATACAGGCTTCGGACTGGTCACGGTTGCTTTTCCTCTGGTGAGGTTGTCAGGTATCAGATTCATAAATCAAATGGCCGGATAGTCATACTGGCGAGCACCCATTTACCTCACTGTAGCCAGCGACTTTCTCTTGAGTTAACATGGTATAAATTCGAATTGTGGCTCCCTTAGTTCAACACGTGTTACAATATCGCTTTCTATTGCCTACAGCCTAACCGATTCTTTGTTCTCCATTTATACTGAACTGTACCGCTTCATTTATAGGTGTCGACAGTTGGTCTACGCCCTAACTTCAGCTCTCCTGGATATGAAACTTACTTCACCGGCAGTGGTATGTTGCAACGTTAACCCCTTGTCTTTTTGTCTAACCGCCTTTTTCCGTTCTGTCAATAGGTTTTGAGCTTGCTTCCTTACTCACGTGCAGCTTTTGTCTTGTAGGGTTTGGTTTTTGGATCGGTTGTATATTTTTACACATAATGACCAGCGGTACAGTGTAATAGGCTTCACATAGAACTTGCTGGGTTCACGCCATGATTTCAGCGCTATTACTTGCAGTTTTCAAGAAGGGGTCCTGCTGTATTCTCTCAATCACTATACCTCTGATTACCAAAAGTTGGGACCCATGTTCTGGGGTTCACCATAGAACGAATATGATATTACCAACCTTCCAAAGTTTACCACCGCATTGGACTGTGTGTCTAATTTAACTGAATAGGTCTTCTACACAGCAGCTTCTTCCTTTCACCGCTGATCTCTTCCGACTTGCACAAGTGCCAACCCGTATATCTGCTGGAGATACGGTGGTGCACGTGCTCCCGACCTTCTCCTTATCACAAATCCCTCTCTGTACACTTTCCGCTCTCTTACGGCCTCTCCTCTATCTTTGTCCGCCCCATTCACAATATTTTGAAATCACCCATCGCCAGACGGGGGTGACTCGAATGGCCGTGTCATCTGTATTTTAAGGCGACTTGATTTAATGAGTTTGACATATCCCAGCACTTGACTTGGATCTGACCGTATTTTGTCCGATAACTTTTGTGGACGATTACCAATTACTAGAATTGTGTTCAGCACTCGTGCCCCCGGAATGACAGTATTGTGTCCGAAGGTTCATAACGTTGGTTCCAAACGAATCCGATCGTACTTGGGAGGTGGTCGTAATATTTTTCTCTTCACAGCTGACAGAAACCAGTCATTCATCAAAAGATCGCACCACTTCTAAAACCAGCCTCAATGTGGATATCGCTAGGTTGGAATCAGCGAACTTCAACCCATTTAAAACCAACCTTATCAATCTTTTCCCCGCTTAGTAATCCCTGATAGTTCATATTCACTTGACATTTCTCTTTTACCCATCCCAGACCCATTCCGGGTACGTTTTTCTCGTATACTCTTTCTTCGTCCGTCCTCATCAAAGTACTCAGCCTTAGAGCTCGCAGCTCCCCGAATATCCTTTACCCATGTTCAATTTTTTTTATTTTTGCAACTCTTGGTGAATTGGGTGGAATGGCTACATGAAGGCAATGGCTGGTTTCGGAGAATGAGTGAAGCATTGAAAATGTTGAACTCTGAATAACGCCGGCCATGTTAGTCACGGCAGAGCAGACAAGAGAGGCTATGTCTCATGTGTTATCAGCTAACGATGGTCTGTCGATGAGATGGATGGATATACACTACCGGGGAATATTCTACGTTTCATTGCTTCCCAGGACGACCAGGCAATGGAATTTCATGAAATTTTCTGTATTCGCCGCCTCCTTCGACCTTTCTCTCTCCAAATCACCGGCTAACAGTCATTCGCTATCCTGGGTTTTCTTTTTTCCTCATCTTCGCTTTCCAAGGTTTTGTTCCACGGAGACTTCTTGGCCTTGGGGTTTACGCTTCTCTCTAATTGTCTTGTCTGGTGCAAAAATAAAGTGATGATGAAGTATACACATTCCTTTGGTTAATCACATTCGTAAAGTCATCGATAGGGATAATGGGACGAATCAAGATAATAATACCATACTCTCCCTATTTGAGAAGAGAGTTTTGGAATTGATCTCAGCTGTCGGATTCAAGTCCTTTCTGACGTTTGGAGAAGAACCATGTCCCCGCTGCAGAAATCTCACTGAAAGACCAAATTCCCAGGAACTGAAACATATGTGGAATAGGATATAACATTATCCCTAGCTCTGGAATGACAGGTTTCTTTGCGATCTATTATAAACAGTACTTTTGGGTGCCCTCAGTTGTCCTTACCTTCTAATATCGAACTTCCTTAACTTGCTTTCACTTGTCAGACTGAGAACCTGGTACTGTTGTCAGATTGTCCCAATTTGTTTGTTTCTCCCGATATTGTGTTTTCTCATCTTTCAGGATCTGTTGCGTGCACCAACTCGATTGCGGTTGCTGCAGCAGAGGTTGATTACGCGTCCGGTTCAACTTGAAAAGCACGTGATCAGATATCTACCTACAAAGTCCCCAATGCCACATCTGGATGATTTTCCGCGAATGAAGTGGTTGTACAAAACGGGAAGAAATCACCTTTATTACCAAGGCGGTTTGGTAAGCAGTGTTTGTCCTTTTTGATCGGACATTATCACGCTACGGTCTTAAACTCACAGCTGCTTACCCCTACCTCCTTGGCAAACGAAACTGTGGCAATCATAACCATTGTACAACGGGTATGCGGCTTTTCACAGCTAAGGGTCAGCATTTGTCAAATCGTCGGTACCAGATATGCTTTCTGCTTCGTCCGGTTCCAGAAACGACTGTAGTAGAATACGGTGGTTTATGATTATAGTGATTGTAGTTGGAAAGCCAAACCTGCTACGTTGTTGTAGTGGTCGGGTTTATTGGTCGCGAAGACTCTGAGGGCTATACTGACTGGAATATTTGTTCCTTCGGAGTTAACCTTTTCAAGTAGTCCAACGGTGAGCTGACAGACGAAGAGCAACAAGCATTCATAGTATGAGTAATCATATTATCGGGCGGTCTGGAGGTAGAGTCGTAGTCGTATTCTGCGGCTAGAGTGTGATAGTAGTCAGCTGCAAGTAATCGGCACTTGCCGCTTTACGGAATTAGCGAAGTTGATTTCCTGTGAAAGGACGGATTAGAAAAGGTCAATCCTACATCCGTACGAGTTGATTGGCCGTAGCCGAAATAGATCCAAAAATAAAAATCTCGTTCCGGCTGAAAACGCAACCGCTTTGTGAAGCAGCATGAAGAGCGGGGCATCTATTCTTTACTTTGTGCATTTCCAACTACCCATGGGGACCTTTGTCTTTGGCCTCTAAAAGGTTCCTTCAAAGAAACTCTGCAACTCCTTGTCTTGCTGGTTAGATCAGAACGTTGAAACTCCAAGTAGATAACTAAAAACCTGCATCCTGAACATCTGCCGATGCATGACTGTTCAAAACTCCGATCAGACACGAAGGCACCCTGTTCACTGAGGAGCATCGCTCGACATTTTAGGTTTGAAACCTGAAACAGAAACCTAGACCATAGTGACAGTAGTGGACAGTGGACAGCACTTGCCTCCAATGCACTCAAACGATTAAGTATCGACATATAGACGTTAGTCGTGTCAAGAATGGCAAAAGAGGGAAAACTCTTCAAAGCTCGAGCCCGGTGCACCAATGGCACGGAATGAGCTTGCACTACCCATAAGCTTTATTTCAGTAATCGCCCCTGAGCCAAAATGCAAAATTGTCGAAGTTGATGGATGGAACGGCTCTGCTTTCACACGCGTATTTCTGACGCAAGGAAGAGTGATAACCTGGCCTGCACGATGGCATGATCAGAGTCAAGTTGCATACCCCAGAAGGAACGATAATCTTTAATCTATTCATCGGTAACTGTTAGCCATGTGGTTCGTTTGAGTCCACTGCTCTCTTGTGGTAGGTGGATTCCAAGCGTTTGTGTCGGAAGTTCGTGCTGGCCAGGAACAGACGATGATATGCACACAACTGAAGAAGCCGCTATCCATTATCCGTACGCTCACCATCGACTCCAAGTCGACCGCCTAACTGTGCCTCTTCCGAACTTAGTCATCCAACTTGGGCATTCACATCACCCGTCCTTCTTTCCAACTGAAGTAGTCATAACAGATCTTGATAAAACTCGTCCTTCTCAGTTTCGTAATTGCTGTTGGAGCACATGCTCATACGGCAAATAAACACTGTTTACCATATCAAGTTGCACAAAACGTTCACCATTAACATCATACTTTTCGTTTTGAGGAAACATACCACCATGGCTGGTCTACGATGACCTGAGATGTCCTACCAATCCATTGAAACCTCCTGCTATTATGAATGTATCCCAGCCCTTCGTAGTGGATAAGAGCTCTCGATAGACGTGTCATTCAGTGAATCGGAGCTATAGTTTAGTGGTGCATTAATTGACGTGACAATCCGAAAACATTCAGAATTTCTGTCTGTGCGAGTTTCCACCGAAGTAGAGTTTCAGACACCACAGAGTCGACCGTTTACAGGAATCTATTCGAGCAGTGAAGTTTCGTCTCAGGAATTTAGGGCTATGTTCACACAGGTGCAATCGGCTGCAGGATGATTAGGATCCTCAGCCAAAGCGTTTAACTCAGAAGCCTGACCTTCAGGCAGCAGCTGTTGGTGTGTGACTATATGAGTAACCGAAATTCTAAGGCACAAATCGCCACATTTGTTTCAACCCCAAACCCGGAGGATCAGATGATTGTATTTGTCAGACCTCGATCGGTTGACCAATCCAGTAGGAGACTCAGTGGATGTTGAATGGGAATCTTGTAGTACAGCGCAGTAGGTTACTAAGGTGCACAAAACGATAAGGCTCGTTCTATGTGTTGTTGAATTGGCTGGACTGAGGTCATTAAAAGGTTTTCCAATCTAACTTTAGTCACAGGCCACTATAATGCCTACTCGGTCACTTTCGTTATGTAACTAGTTTTCTGTCTGTTTGTTCACCATACTTTCCTGAAGCGCTCCTGTTCGTTGTTAGCCACCGGATAGTCTTGTCAATTTACTCATTTATAGTTCAGTTTGTGCGACATCTGCACTAACCTTCGTGGTCTTCAAATGATTCTCAACTCTTGCAGTCTGTTAGCGAAGTCTAAGTCCCATTTTTAGAGTACTATTCCTTGATATTTTCTTCTCGCATCATCTAGCCACCCGAAGGTGCGTATGTAAAACTTGGTCCGTTTTTTCATGACCCCAGCCAGCGTGTGCTGATCATGGCGCGACATGTAAGTTGTCTTATTGATTTCCCCTCGTCGTATTTTTTTCTTGCATTTGCCGCGTAAAAAGAATGGCCTATTTGTCGGCAGCGTCCACCGAAAAAACCCCATTTGAACCCAAGCGGAGACGAAAATAAATTCGAAATGCGATTCATTGTGTGAATTGCTTTGCATCCATTTACCCCGTCGCATCTGTGCACACCGATTATCAACTCCCAATAGCCTGAGGTATCGCTCAGTATCTTACAGATTGGTCAGCATAGGAATGAACGCTTATGAAATTTATACCTTCATTTGAGCGATTCACTAGTCCGTTAATCCTGATATTTTTTGGAATACGATGTTCTCTTCAGGTAACTAACTATTTGATCACGCAAACGACAGACAATAGGGCGTTTTCCTCTCATATATGATAAGCAAATCAACAGAGAATGTAAGTGACGATGTGGTCTGGAATTTCCACTTCGATAGTGCTGCAGATGAGCTGAAACCCGGGATCTTGGATGACGAATCGACATGTGCAGCACCTCGGAGAAAAAGTTAAGTAGACGGTGTTGCTTCTGATCCATAGAATACATCTGAACCGGTAAACGAGCACCAGGTACACCAGTTAAGTTCGACTGCAGCCCCCGGGTACAGCTCTTTAGTCACTCGATTGAGTAAAACACAATATCTCGCTAGTTTCGCGCGGCCTAATTGTGACGTCAAATAAATATCCTCACACTTGTAAATATTTATCCATTCCATCTGGCTGTTGATCAGGTGACAGTTGGTCTGTTCGCTGCAACTGATTTGCAAACGTTTCGTCAGCATGCGAGGGGATATCGTGAACCATACACTGACGACGTCCCCTCATATGGTGGCGAAACGTTTGTAAGCCAATTGTCAGGCTCGGGAACCAACTGCCACCTGATCAACATCCAGTTAGAATTCAAGTAGGATATCATAAATGAGGGATTCAATTGAGTCTCTTGTGAAAACCAAATTGATTTGCAAATGAGTTTATCTCTCGAAAACAGTCCAATTTGGGTTCAAGTAGTACCTAAGATTGACGGAAACTCGGGGACTGCGCACACCTGATCAGCCACAAGAAGAGCAAAACCGGTCGTGGGCTATCAAAGAGTTTTCAGCAACCTTGTGAGTAGTTTCTTTTATGAAAACATCCAATCAACTTACCAAAGCACCAGTATTTAGGCATATTACCAAACACTCGTCTTTACGTCAGTGTTCGTTCGTATTCAACTTTAAGATGGCTATTCAATTAGTGCGAGTGGTTGCAGAGTCGGATAACTGTTCTTAGTTCCATACGCTCGTGTAAGATCACCTGAGGAAACGAATCTGTGGTCGGTCGGCTGTCAGTCGCCACAAATTTCATCTCCCAGCTTACCTATCTCCTTTTTACTTTGACTTTTGGTCAAGTTTATTGATGTTAATACTTTATCCCCTGTGGTAAGTTCGATTTCAAAATCCTGTTACGTTTCATGCCGTTTCGCGCTTTCGGTTTGTAATTACCTAGCCTCACCCATTCTGTTTTACAATCGATCCAAGGGGTGCGGATATCGTTTATATGGGCCCAATATTATTACTCCGAATGCTTCTGCTAACGCTGATGTTTGAATTTATTGCTTGTACCACACTAGACCTAACATGATAACAGCATCACCTATACACTTACGAGTGAGTTGGCAATGATACTGTGCTCGAACGTTGTTGGCCCAATTAGTTTTTCGGCTACCGGTTTGTCCACTGAGTTCAATACATTTGTTGCAAACGTCTCTTCGTCCATCAAAAACGGAAGTTTAGTGTGCCCGTATGCCTTTAATCCCAAAACAACGTGTTGCTATTCGGCAAACCACAAAACACACTGAACCTTTCGCCTATTAGTAAAGTGAACAAATATTTAACTGGTGACGAGGGGTATCTAGGCGCCCAGTCTGAGCTCTAAAGAAAGGCAATTCAATTCAAAGTACGCCTGTGATTTTTCTACAGTCGGTTCAATTGTCTAATATATATTTGTGATTAAAGTGTTGAGGTGGCCTGCTTTAAAGAGATTTTTGGGCTTGTCTGTTTAGCATAGAGGTCAGTGTGGTTTAACCGATTGGTCTGGGGACGGGGGACCGTAAGTTCATCAAGTGAAACCAGGTACGGCCTAATGTACCGATCAGTTTGGTCTTTGCCGAATGATAAGGTGAACCTCACAGTAAGGAAGCGTTTAACGTTCGCTCACAAGACAGATATTGTGGAAAAGCTGGCAAACCCGAAGTCACTCAGAATTCTGTTTCCCATATCGTTTGTCGCATACCCATTCTGAATGTCATTTCTCGCAAAGAACTGCCTCAATGGCACATTAAAAATGGCTCAATATTAAGCGAATTGCATATCAAAAATAACAACGATCATGGTGAGATCCGTTTCACTGTGCTGTGTAAAAAATCAATGCGGCCTGCTACAAATATGGGCATTACAACATCCAAACGATGGTTCTAATATTGGAAGGAAAGGCATGAATGTCTACAAGCTCAATGTGTTGACTATTGTTGTCGATGTTTAAATCATTTCTCATATATGTTAAAAGCGGTGGGATTGTCAGCTACGAATTCTTGATAAATTTTGCAAAACTGCCGTCACTGCATTAGTCAGCTATGATATCAATGTCCATAAAAGTACACCATATGAGAGAGGGCATAGGTAAACTACTAGGAAAAGCATGCTTAAAGATCGAACAATTCAACTCTGTGGAAGTGTGGAGGGTTGATAGTCAGAGATGTTCTACTAACCAAGAAGCAATTACCAAGCTAGTTCGGTGGCGTTAATTCAACACATCTATTCTGTACCCACGAGTGTTCCCAAAAATGCCCGGAAGACAACTTTTCTGCCCTAGGATTGGTTGATCCGTGGGGGCGGGATTGCTCAGAGATTGGAGTGTGAATTTACTGACCGGAAGGTCCGTGGTTCGAACCCGACCGCTGCATTTCGACTTCCGTTGTCCATGATTGCACAGCCTGTCAGTATCCCAGTCCTCGTGCTTCCTTCGAGGGACATGGAAGCTTCGTCCATGTGTAACGATACATGTTTTCAGGAAAGTGGGGTTGATGTCGCATAGCTCGCGTCGGAACGGCGATCAGAATTTGGATGAATTGAAATTTTACTTCAAGAGGAGATACAGACCGACCTTATCCTCAATCAAGTGAACCCGAATAGGATAACCTAATCCTTGCTAATATGCTTCGGGTTCTATAGAAATAATATCGCAGCTTCACACAAATAAACGGACGTCTCTCTTGACGTAGAGGGAAATGATACTGAGAGCAGCATGGACCCAACTCCCGTGATTCATCAGAAACACAGCCTTTTGTAAGCCGTTATAAGGTAATGTCCCAATGTGCCCTGTCCTGAAATCTTCGGTCAGCCAAACACTCGAGCGTGCAATCGTTGACTGAAATTCGGAAGCCAATTGGTAATAAATCATACCAATATAACAGCAGAGATACTCTTCAGTTTTTAAATAAAATCAAGGATTAACCATCTAACAACTCAACCATGTTTCACTCAATGTGACGTCCCTATTCAGTGTTCACAGTGTCTCGCTAGTGTACACAGCTGGTTGCCTATGTGAGTGTAAAGTATCGCAGCACTGATAAAGTGATTAGAACAAATAGAAGCCAATTGTAATAAATCATACCAATATAACAGCAGAGATACTCTTCAGTTTTTAAATAAAATCAAGGATTAACCATCTAACAACTCAACCATGTTTCACTCAATGTGACGTCCCTATTCAGTGTTCACAGTGTCTCGCTAGTGTACACAGCTGGTTGCCTATGTGAGTGTAAAGTATCGCAGCACTGATAAAGTGATTAGAACAAATAATGGACAAAATGAGATTACGGTTTATGGCAACGAGAAAACTCACCAACGAATGTCCAACAAGTAGAACTGATTCAGGAGGATTCACCTTACCGCGGTACGGTGAACCCTAAAAGGCACAATCCAGATGAGGCACGGATGAAGAACGAACGATCACAGTGAATACTTACTGGACTGATTCTCCACTGCATCTCCACTCAGCGTGGTGACATCCTGAATAGAGGGGAGAATAATAACGAAATATGACTCACACTGTAAGATTCGCCTAATTACAGCACATCTAAACACGTAGGAGTTCGAGTGAAATGAAGACAAACTGAGCAAGTATTTACACAAGTCAGGTAATTCACGCCTTCGTCTTCTGCGAGAACAACTACTTAGAGTGCTTGACATAGATTGATTAATATCCTGGAAACTCAGGATGCCCTTCTTGTATCCTTACGTGCTTCACCAATGAGTCGGCTTATTTTTCTTACCCCGTCTCTCGATAGTACAACAAACACAACTTACCTAAACATGATTTCATTTTGGTGGCAATAAATCGAAGTGCTTTGTGGGTGATCAAGACGCCTCTCGCACATTGGATTAATTTTCCTTGCATTTCGGAAGTGAGGTATTGTTACATATGAAGATGCGAAGCTGGCGACACGATGTGTGTGATGCATTCGGTTGCGGTCGATCTACCAAAGTTCGTAACACCTTACTACTGGCAAAAGAAGGACAGAAAACAAGTTAAGAATGTTTGGCAGAAGGCTGCTGTCACATTGCAGACATACACACTAACCGGTTGTAGTACCGGCTTCTATGTTCATCGGTTCCTGCGCACGACGTTGGAGTCAAACGGTAATTGTAGTCCTCATTGAACAGTTAGGTACACTCGCGAGTGTAAATGCGTGGAACACACACACAATCCAAAGAGGAGCCGCTATATGCTACTAATATGAGTCGTTGGTTTCATCGAGTAGCGCCCGAAGCTAAGAGTGAAGAGTAGAGAGCGAGACGCAGTAAATGCAGCGGAGCGTCTCCCAAAATAGTCCCCTGGGCCCCGTCAGGCCGTGCGTTGTTATTTCGGAAGTAATCGAATGAAACTTACTGCGCGAAGTTATTAATAATTCGCTGGATTTTATGCGACAACCTCACGAAGTCGTAGGTGCATGGTTGACTGGCATCAGTTTCCGAATTGGCTGCTCACTTCGACTGAAGGGGATAAATCTTGCCGTGTTTTGAAGGTTTCTGTGGCTCTATGGACCACTGAAACGTGTTCTGCGATGCACTTTTACCTGGGTTTCGGAGAACCTCCACTGTCCGCTTCGCCATCACGAGATATCAAAGGGATGAATGGTCAGCATCCCCGCAGGACACTTGGGGAACTTTTGGAAAGCTCTCAATACATTCCCACAGTTTTGTGAGTACTGAGACTGCGAGATGTTCAATTTGGTCCGTGCAATCCATTCTCGGCCGGATTCCTGTCAGTCTTCACGTTCTGTTGTGAGATGGTTGCCTGGCTATTATTTGACTGGATGCAAAACTCTGCGAGTACCTTTTTAAAAATCGTAACCGTCGATTCGCTTCACTTTGTTGGGACGGTCTTTTCCCTTAGGTAGAAGCAAATCACTCAAGCGATTATGGATTTCACTCTCCTCTTCAAACAGGGAGCGTGGGAAGTCGTTCGCGAGATGAACTGAGCGGTACTTGGTTGAAGAAATCCACTCAATTTTTTGCTGTTGTTATTTACGCTGTACTTCAAGCAGAACACCCAGTTTCTTACAAGTTTGCGTTCAGTCTATCTATATTAGAAGACTGTTTCGCTGTAAAGGACTGTAAGAGATAGTTCTGATAAATTTGCTTCAGCTTATGGTGTGAGAGATTTCAATCTGAAGGCGAGATGTGCCAACGGGACGCGCCAAGAAGAGAAGCAACGGGGAAGCGTTCGATCTGAATCCACCTACGTGATTTAAAACCAGTGATAGCCAGTAATTGGCCCACCCACCTATAGCTAATAGCTTTTCCGTGTTTGAAGGTGGCTTGCATTTGAGGGGTAGTATGTAATCAGGGGGTTTCCGTTTCGGAATTCAGTGCTGCGCAGGAATAGTCTGCCTTTAACTACAGCTGGCGAGAAAACGAGTAAGATCTTTTGCTCAAAATCGTGTGTGGGCCGACATAAGACCGTTAGGTTAGTCTAGAAATTTGAGCATATTGGTTCACCAGTACAGCGCAATGTATTGCGGGGGTACACAGACCATGGTACCATCGTCTGCACATTATGGGTTGCAAATCGCTATTAGAACAGCCTCAGAAAGTCGATCCTCCGAGTATAGTGATTTCTTGTTTGGGCCAAAGATTCACTCTTCAGTTGCGCACACGAGGTTATGCTACCTCTCTTACTCTAGTCCCTAAGCCCATGACTGGTGTCACTGACCAATTATATATAGCCCCCTGTTTTTTGCTTGTTATAAGTTAAACCTGTCTAATTCTCACCTCATGTTTTTTATTTTTATCTGTCGAGTTTGCAACAGGTATACTGCATATCGTTCTTACCATGAAAATCTTGTGTTTCAGATGCAGTCACCATCGACCTTTCTCTGCCGGTCTTCAACTGATGCAGCAGTGGATGAAACCCCATGGTTAGTTCATGGAATTATTATCATCGATGTCCTTGTGAAACTACCAAAGTGCTAGGTGACCTGGTTCACCTGGTTCTCGGTAACAGCCACTTTCTCTTATCTACAACTGTTAGCGGTCGTAACATGCGCCATTATCTTGTGGTAGCTCACTCAAGATTCGTTGGTATTTAAACGTATCAACCAATGGACACTGGGAGTCTCAGTAGACCGAAATGCTCCATGGTAAAGGCGGTCCACTGAACTACACACTACACTGGTGCTCTGGAGATCTGAACAGTCACCCAAATGCACCAGTATAACATTAGACACACCAAACCATCAAGGTGAAAGACCCGATTGAAACTTTGTCGAAGCCTTGCCATCTATTCCTAATGACTTTTCTTCGTGGGGTTTCACGTGACCGTTATTGGGACAAGAGTAGCTCCCTTTGATGTTTCTAATTCATCTGTGTACTTAATTAATATCAACAGAATATTCAGATGAGCCCCGAGTCAAGCTTCCCTATTTTTCCAACCGACTCTGCAGCATTTCGAGATTCAGCTGGGCCCTTCTCACCGATGTCCGCTTATTTTCCTTTCAGTGTTATTCGTAAGTTTTATGTATACTCACAGGGAGGAGTAGACTAATCCCTCGGGTTGTGCGGATTTGTTTCCTCAAAGAGGATTGAAGTGATAAAAAAACTCTATTTCACCGTACTCTCTCCTTTGAATTCTTGGTTTTATATGCAGGTGGAGGATTTCGGTTGTGAAAGAATATCAATAAATATCTTTAATGTTCTTTTTCATCCCCCTGTTTCTGAACTTTACATTGGTACCAGTGGCTAGTCTTTTCGTTCAAGTAATGTAGATGATTACATTGTCACTATCCACTCTATATAGCTTTTCTCTGAAAGAAGCGACCGATTTGTCTGTCCCGGCACAGGCGGGTCACGGGGACCCCATCCTGGGAGGCGTGCAACACCCAAACTCTTTGTGATCTCTTTCACGCCTTTCTTCCAAGTCATTAGCTGTCCGCCTTTCACTGCAAGTACTCTCTCTGAAAATGGGCACTACTGTCGATTCACCGCAGCTGTTTGGGACGGTCTCCTACCAGATAGACCCAAACAGGTTAGACAGGCACTGGCTGAGGAGTCCACCGCCATCCTGGAAAAGAGCAGGTGGAAGTTCGTCAGGACCAGCACGATGGCGCTTGAGTAGAGAAATATATATAGACACTTTTGAAACTGAAGGTAGCTCCATATTTACGGCCCACCTTCATGTTGAAGGCCAGGATTCTGGATTGGATTTAGCAGGTGGCCAGCTGAATAGCTGTTCGAAGTACTGTGCCCACCGGTCCAAACGTTCTGCTCTGCTGTATATCAGGAAGCCATTTTGGTTTCTGATTATTTCACTGACAAGAGGTTTTCGGTGACCAGTCGAGCGAATCAAGTGGAACAGCTTGCGCAAGTTCTCAGCATTCTTTGCCTCTTGCATTTCTTCGGCCTTTCGGGTCCACCAGTTTCTCGGTCTGCGCGGACACTCAGTTTCACCTGGCATCGGATGATGTGCCGAGTGAACTTGTGGTGGTGACCAGGTAGGATCTGTCTCCGGGTCTCCAGCAAAGACACAGTCCTATCTGAACTCCAATGCTTTGATGAGATTTGCTGGGTTGTATCGCAAACAGACGTTCCGACTTTGAATAGCTCTTTGAGTATTTTTCCCAGAGGCCGTTTATATCCGATACAATACCTTCCAGCAGGTATTGAGGAGCCGGCTCGGACAGTTTCGTTTGACTTCTGGGTCCACTAGCTTCTCAATGGCTAGGCGAAGTTTGCGTGCATTTGAAAAGCTGCAGCTTACAAGTGCATGGTGGGAGTCCACGCTGGTGTTTCAAACGCAGCGGCAAGCGGTGATCAACCCTCGCCACCGATAACTGACGGCGATGTGGTCTATTTGGATTCTGCGCTGGTTTGTTGGTGGGCACCAAGTTGTCAAGCTATTTCCGCTGTTCCGGAAATTCGTACTGCAAAGGAACAGCCTGTGATCGGCACATCTGAAGTAACCGGTCTCCGTTGTCCGTGTGTCTCGTACGACCACCCAATCGGGCCTCAGCAGCGCTTAGTCAACCTACCTAGACGTTCATATCACCAGCAACCACAACGATATCTGAGCTTTTAGCCTGCTGTAGAAGGGCACCTAGGAAAGGGCGTCATAGAAACTGTCCTTGGCAGATTCAGAGCTACAGTCAGTTGGGGCGTAAGCAGACACAATAAACAAAGTTCAATGAACCACACTTCCTCTAGATTTTCTCAGATGTTGCCAAACGAACCGCACAGAGGCGACTATCAACGGGTATCCAATCAAGCAGAGCCGCTTCCGCTCGTTCGGTCAATACAATACCCACCCCAGCATATCCAGCTGCAGCGGCCTCTGCATCACCAGAGGTGCGCAGCCGGAACCTGGAAGAGAGCTAGGGGGCAGTCAGTTTGGTCACAGTACTTGCTCCCTGCATTCTTGTCCCTGGCAGACAACATACATCGATGCAGAGGGGATCCAGCGTACGAGCAAGAGCCACTTGTTGCCCTGCTTGCTTCACTGTGTGACCAGTGAAGGCGCCCAGTTAGACAGGCTTTCGGGGTTTGAAAACAGACTTCGAATTCTCAAGGGATGTGACTGAACTCGGACGTACAGAAGCTGCAGCTGAGTATGATGCAGGGCGAGCGAAACGGTCAATCCTAGAGCTGGGACCTGCGGATAAAGTATTCACATTTGGGCGGGGGAGGGTAAAAGACGGAAAACATGAAGCTGCAAGAAGGGAGGCGTCAGCAGTAGCATGTTTTCGCTCACCCACCCAAGTAAGGCGACCCGGCTGATGGCACCACGAGACGGCCAATGTAGTATGAGAGTATTGTTATCTGTAAATGTCATGGTGGTAGTGCGTATTAAACACAGTGCTTTGTTAACTGTTAACTCTTGTTATGAATTATATTCTACTCTATCTGGACTAGGTGGGTGGAAGTTCACTTTTAACTGACGTGTCTTGTAAATGTGGTCATCCACCACATCCTGTGCTACTACAGCTTACCCTCCTTACGAAGTACTACGACTGAGCGATGAAGCATTCCTGACTTCCAAGTGGGAATAGCTGGTCTACAAGAACCTACAAACAGGAGGCCTACGAATTCTTTTTCAGTAGAGAACAATTGTTTCGAATATTATTTGATCATTTACTACGCACAGATTTCAATCACTTCTTGTAGATCACCTCGAACAATACCTGGCGATTCAATGTCGTCACGAAGAGACTGAACCTTACCGTGGTTTTGACGATTTGTGTACCGATTGAGCTAGACTGGGGGTGTCCGTGTGACATTCGCATTCTCTCATACCAGGTCAGTCAATGGCTAGAGGTTTGACCAACATATTTACACATCCTTTCAGGTCGGGTTTTGGATCATGTGGTGACTTTCTCTGTACTTTCTCTGACTTCCTCTGAACTTGCATTTCCCACCAAACATCGCTGTCTTGCGACCAGGCTTTCGGTTGAGAACTCTAATCGTTCTGCTGTTCAGGTGTGGGCCAGCCCACATGGAACCATGAATTCCTCGCAGAAAAGTAATCCCATGCCACATCGAGCGCTGCGTGGTGCCATCAGCCGGGTCGATCTACTTGCTGCGTGCTGTAGGGCGGGTAAGCGAAAACAGGCTACTTTCGAACCCCATCTTCTTCCTCTTTCACATACTTTTTATTCTCTCTCCCCACCGCACTGACAACTCTCTTTGTAGGTCCAGCACTTAGGACTGATGATTACGTTTGTCCTGCAACAGTTTTGCACGCAACATCTGAGCATCCTTCGGCGCTGCCATCCTCAAGGCATCTCGAAATCAATCCACAAGCCTTAACGCTTAGCCTGTTTGACTGTTTTCAATGTTCGCGCTCTGAAGCAAGCAAAACAACAAGCTGTTCTTGCCTTCACACTGGACTCGCTTGACATTGTGCTGTTTATCAGGAATAAGGTTTCCAAGATGCAAGCGCAGTGGTTGAGTTAACTATGCCATCGCTTTCCACTCGCTTCCGGCTAAGCTCCGGTGATTTGGAGGCCGCCTCGGCAGAATGTGAAAGGGCTACTATCTTCCCCAAATCCCCGTTCAGAAGGATCTTTGCTTTACTGGATACTCGTTAATATTTGCTTCTGTGCGGTTCGTTTGGCAACGTCTGTGAAGAACTTTTGCAAGCGGGAATTTGAAAACTATCTGTTCGTCGTGTCTGTTCACGCCCCAGCCGATTGTAACTTTGACACTATCAACGACAGGTTTTATGATGCCTTGAATGCCCTGTTGAGCTGACCTAAATGTTCAGATGTCGTTGTGGCTCCGGCACCAACCGACAGGCTTAGCGCATCTGAGACTCAGTTAGCTGGTCGACATGCATCGGACTCGTTACATCCGGAAAGTCGTGAACGATTGCTTCAGTTGTGTGCTGACTGCAAGCTGTTTTCATGCAACATTAACTTCCGAAGTAGCCGAAGTCGTCTGGCCACATGATGTCCTCCTTCGGCTTGGAACTCAAATTGATCACATCTTTATCAATTGGCGGTGGCGCGGATCAATAATTGGGAACGAGATGAACCAAATGGTTAGAGCGCGAGTTTACTGACCGGAAGTTCCGTGGTTCAAACCCGACTTCTGCCCCTCGACTTCCCCTGTCCAGGCTTGGGCAATCTGGCAGTATCCCAGCCCTCGTGTCTCTATGTGGCATGGCAGCTACGCGCCGAAAGGGTGCTACAGCTGAATGAACGGATCAATAACTGCCGCTCGTTCTGGAACACATTCGTTGATTCTGATCACGCGCTCGCCCGCAGTTGCTCCTCTCTTCGTTTTCCAGGGCAGTGTAGGCTGCGGACAGATAGCTTAGAAATTGAGAGACCGACAGATGTGAATGTTAGGTGAATTTATCGCAGTCGTTTTCTTGAGTCTTTTTCAACGGCCATACAATCTGTTGTGATTTCATACTGGAATAAGATCACCAACTCTTTGCACAGTGCTGAGACTTTTGCCTTTGGCACGGTGCTACAATGCCCGCTCAAGCACTACATATCAGACCAAACAGTGTTACTGCTTGAATCTCGAAAAAATGTTCCCTTCGATCTTGAACATGATTCAACCCGACGAATTATCATAATTCAAATGAAATTGGGCGTGCGAGCCAACCATGAAATCTGGTGGACAGGGAAAGCCAAGGAAATGGAAGAGGCCCAAAAAGCCGGGAATTCCCGAAAACCATTTCAAAAACTCGGTTAACCGGTCTGTTTTTGACACGCTTTCCCATCAAGGAACGTTTCGCAAGTTTGTGGGCATGATGAGTTCTTTGTATTTTCAGTTTTACGGAGTATACGGAGAGCTCTCCAAAAGCTTTCGTGCACGAAGCGGTATCCGTCATGGGTGTCCACTCTCTCCATTCCTGTTTATTTTCGTGATCGGTGAGATATTGAGACGAGCGCTGGAAGTTCTTTAAACCCCGGTGTTCAAATAGTATGTGATGATAACCTTGTCGATCTGGAATGTGCAGATGATATCTTTCTCGTCTTCAAAGAGCAGGCAAAGGCGCAGGTGTTTTTGGATGAACTTACCAAAATCATCCTGTCCTTTGGTATGCACTTTCCACCCACAAAGTGTAAGATCGTGCTCGTGGGCATGCGAATGCTGAAAATACCACTCACAATTCAGGGGGAGGCACTCGGAGAACCTGCAACGAGGCAATTAGAGTGCGAGTTGTCGGTTGTGCAACGGGGTATCCCATTGAGGAATCTGTCCAGCATCAAAAGCTGCGTTGGTTAGGCCATGTATTGCGCGTGCCGAACCATCGTTTGAGGAAAAAAATATGTTCTGCGTGCGTAATTGGAAACGGTGGTCAACCTTTGGCCTAACAGAAACTTGTGAAAAGTGGCTGCTGTCGGTGCAACTCGCCGTCAAGGTTACTGACCGCCTGATCCCCATTGCTTTAATCGATGTCAGTTTCTATCCAGTTTGTCCAAATGAGTATCTGGCTGCGTATGCACCTCGGAATGATTGTGGTAGGCACCAAGTCCCTTACCTGTCCACTTTTACTGTTTTCTTCACAATGAGGGTTTCAAATAAATCGTGGGTGCATGGCGGCAAAGCGAAGACCGATGTTATGGTGGCAATGATGTTGATGCACGGGGATCATCATGCTGTCGATGACAGCATGACATCAGTGCTCAACACCAATCCTTCACTGCCGAGATAGCAACGACGTTTTAACTGTTCGCTAAGAGGGGATGCTTAGTACTGACAAATTTACCTTCGGACGATAATGAAGGTACTTCGTGCTAAGAAGCGCTATACTTCTTAGATATGCTTTCTGGCCGGCCGGGAAACAAATATATCAGCCAACAGTCAGGATAATCGCCACCCGAAGACATTCGATCGCCGGCCCATGAACGTGACGGTAGAACATGGGGTTGCATTGGCTAATGAAGCCAATTGAAAACGGTCGCAAATGGCCGATGGCTTGGCGCACTGGTATAAAAATATTAAATGTTGGCTTACTAAAATCGATCGAACGTGTTTTTGACTGTAAACTGAGCATACTTAGCCAAACGAACACTATGTCTGCGTGTTTTAAGTACATACCTGACGGGCGCATTCTTCAAGCCACCCTACAGTATGGGCAGATACAGGACACTCGGACATGTTTTCAATCAGCTTTTCGTTAGCATGAGCTTCAAACATATTTGTATATTGCAACCATCAATGATACGTCGTGTATGTTCCTCAGGCGAAACTGCCCTTATTAATGCCACAGGCATTTTTAATCGGAACGAGTCCGAACTTTGATAAACTCGTGTGCTGTAGAACAGTTAATAGTTCGCCAGGTCGGTTGGATGTGCCGAGGCGTTACCTTGCTGGAATGTGCCAAACCATGTTTAAATACTGGGGATTAAAAAGGTGGTGCCTTTGCTAAGGTACTGTTTATTATCCGTTTGGTGATGACTTATTTACAGGCGAACATTTCCGCTCAAGCCATTATGCAGCCATCAAAGCGGCTCCATTCACTGAATACCTGTATCAATTATCAAAAGAACCCGCAGTTTGAATCCCGCTGGGTGTATCGGTCCAGTACTTATACACATATTTTTAAGCCTAGTGCTTGTTTTAACTCAGTGATGTGTTGCACGTATGTTCTATTGTACACACTGCTGCTTTGGATCAGATCCGGAAGAACTGGTAAAGTAAATAAAAAAGATTGTTCTCGGCTGATTTACCCCTGCTTGCGATATTTGACACCCTTCTCCGTTTCGATCGGTGCTTCCATCTCCGTTTTACGATTCAGCAAGCACATGTACGCGGTAGCATCAGATTCTTCTTATGTGACTCGGATGCCCGCCTTCAGTTCGCGCTACCCCTATACAACGGCTCTGCTAAGTCTTCCAGAAGTACAATTACCTGATGGACAACTCGATGACCCCATCACATACGGCTACCCCACTTTAGAAGTTTATGTCGTCTTGACATTTCCATCGTACTTTCCGCAAGACCCGGTAAGTTTTTTCTACCTGTGGTGTCTGATGACCAGTTGCCAAACTCACTTGTTTCTTCCTTGTAAGCGAGCCGCTACCCTATTTTATTCGTCCTTTTATTGACAACAATGACGTGTATATTGGAAGGCAATCCAATGGTATGTCTCGCCACGACTATTAGAGGGCTTCTTGAAGTCGCAATCTTTTAGACTTTGACTGGTTGTATTCAGCCTGTACACTGCTGCTACTTCGGGTATTCCAAGTTGTCATCGACTGCGGATGCCGTTTCAAAAGACAGCCTAGGGAGGATGCGTCATTTTTGGGTATTTCGAGTCTGAAGTCTGAATGAATCAAAATAGCGTATGCTTAGTTTGATCAACACCCAGTAGTGACCGGTTAAAATTCACTAGGCATTTGTCGCAAGCCAAACACTCGTTCGGTTAGTTTATCCATATGCATTGCTCGTTACACGTGGTGATTAAATATTGAAAAACCCAGTTAATGGCATCTGAATCTACTTGGTACTTTACCGTTCTCATTTAGCAGTAAAACTCTTGTACACCTTCTAGGATAGGTTTCCCGTGCCTCCACCTGTGCTTGGCTGGAGACGTTGCAATAAATAGTGGCTAATCGATGCCAGTGGCGTTGGTGCTTTCAGTTTCTTTCCAGATTGTCTGATTGAGCGGTTGAAGGTGTAGGTACCTCGGAGTGTTTGACATAGGCCAGCACTAGTCCTCTCCATCGCCCATCAGTGTCAACACTGATGCTGGTGCTGACGCTGATTTAAATAACCGAAGTGGGATACTGATACGCTTTTTCACTAGCCAGCCTGATCGGGTCACTACTTAAATTTTAAGAGCTACTGTCCCGTAGGTGATAAGTACGCGTGCTGTTTACCAGAGTGCGACGAACTTCATCGGGATATATCCACTTGTTGTTAAAAGACCAGTCTGAGCGGAATTCATAATTAAGTGAAAACTGAATTTTCATCGTCCCAAAAAGGAAAATGCCATTAATAAGCGATCAGAGTGATAGACGTTTCCAACACCGCGTAAACCGATTTACTATGAATACTTTTAATGCGTCTTCGGCTTCAATTCTGCGCATATCCGGACGTCTTTTATCAAAATCTAACTTGGATATCCTCTTGCTGACAATACATCCGCGTGTATTTAGCTTTTCCAACGAAACTGAGGTGGCGAGTCCGTAGGACGAACGGAGCTAAGGCTCTTTCAAAGGTTTTTTAACACGTTCCCAAACGCCCTAAACAACAGTTCCAAAAAGCTCGGTCGGGCGCCACCCGTTGGACCACAGTCTGCGTCCAACATGGCGATGTTTTCACCATCGTAAAGCGACAAAATGATAACATGTCGCAGTTTAGTTGATCTACATCCATTACACGAATTCAGCCAAACCTATTTCAATAATTCGACTATATGGTTACATTCGTCCTACCCTAGTAAGACTGACTATTCCAAGGGTATATTCCCCTTTACCGTGTCTTCTCCGTTACTATTGTCATTTGTCCTTCCCCGTGCCGTCATTAATCTGACTGGTGTTGTATGTTTGGTTAGAAGTGCATAAAGCATCCGAATCAACCTTATCCCAGCGAGAGGTTGCTTCTTGTTTTTTGAAATGAAAATGTAACCCTTGATCTGTGGATTTCGTAAGTTTCCTCTCACACACCTGGTCATGGTTTGTAATATAATGACGGTGCATGAAGTTTTTCGGCAATAATGACCCTTAATTCTTGGTTCTGTGACTCCCTACTCAACGTCTGAAGGGCATCACACAAAGTATCTGGTACTTACCTAACACACTGATGCTCACAGATTTACTAGCTCTCTTTGCTCTCTGTTTGTCTCAAATCCAACATCCTACTTTTGTACCACCTCTGTCCTGTCACCCAGTTCATCAAACCCCAAGCCTCAATCCAAGTTGAATCTTTCGATTCGGTCGATGGCCGCGTGGATAACATACTCGATATCCCATTTTATTGGTTCCCTATGTCGCGCCCAATCCGTTGCCCGATTCGGCGCAATTATTCCATGGATGTTGAGCACAACCGCTTTGGCTCAATTTTTCATCGCCTCATTTTCCCGCATGATCGATTTTTGTTCAGCCCGTCTCTGCCCGCACCACAATTGTCAATATTGGTGGAAAACTGCTCTAGAAATGTTGGTAAGCTGTGTCCGCTGTACTTTGAGAGGACCTTTCTTTTATTATTATCCTGCTGTTTGAGAGGTATCCAATAGCATCGCATAGTTTTTATGGTGACAACCGACTCAATAACGATCGTGAATACCGTAGTTGAAAGACTAATTGACCGAAATTTGCGCTCTTGAATCGCCTAACAATCTATCCCTGATGAGCAGATCAAGATCGTACAATCTGATATTCACCGAGTGTGATGTTCGTGGTTGAACTGGTCGAGTATTTTTTTAGTATAGTACAGTGTTAAGATATGTTTTTTGGACGGATTTAACGCTCTGGAGTAAAAGAGTGTTTAAATGACGTTTTATGTGCATGTTTATAACGTTGATCACGGCAGCATTCCTTTTTTGATAGGGAGCGCTTTGTCCTCTGTCGAACTTCGCCATTACTATCTGATGCGAAATTGTTTGTGTAGCATCGTGTGATGCTGAATAGAGCATTGGTTTTCTGCCAATAGGTCACTTTATTCCTCTGCCTTCGGAATGTAAATGAAAGATGCTTTGCCCTGTTGCCAGATAATCTGCTAGTGATACTGACGACGTAAGCAATAAGATCGACAACATGCCTGACATTTGTTCATCGCGTTAGCCACTCCCGGGCATTATGTGTGATGGTCTCACTGTGCTACTGTCAGTCACTGAATTATGCGCCACCTCAACTAACATCGATCGATGTTAGATTCGTATTCGCACCACCACACGGTGACATTGGAAGTGAGGCGATGACTTTTCCAGCCACACTGGAAATCATTAGGGCTAAGCGTACACAGTTAATTTGCCTACGACACATCTCTGACTCTAAACGTAGGACCAGGCTGATTATTTGAGTGGATGTTTCGACGCTATCCTTGTGGATTTATTATTTTGGCGTCAAGTAATTCTCTAGATGGATATTAAAGTACAAAATGTTTTCTGTTTCAGTTGGACGCTTCCTTATTAAACTACACCACGATTTCTTTGTAATGCACTACTCATAAGGTTGCTGAAAATCCGTCGAATGTGCTGCACCAGGCCTCTAATTTTGTGCAATTCGGTTTCAAGTAGAACGTAAGGTTGACGGAAACCGGGGGACTGCGCCTACCTGATGAGCCCCAAAAAGGGCGAAACCGGTCGTGGGCTGTCGACGTATTTTCAGCAACCTTATGAGTAGTACATCACAAGGATATACATGTATCGCGATATCTCGAATATCGTAGCGACTGAAACATGATGCGGCCTGGTGCAGCACATTCAGTTGCCTGAGAACATCACAAACGAGAGATTCAGCTGGGTTCCAGGTGAGTATCTCGAAAAAAAAACAAATTGGTTTGCAAATGTGTGTACATTCGCTACGCCATGAGTTGTTCACAAATGCTTCAGAGAACCATTCGGAAATGGTTGTACTAGCCGAGAAAGGCCTTTTGCTTTTTTCTCCATCTCACAGCACTGTTGTTTTTCCCAGGGGTATTTGAAACTGTTTGTCCACTGGAGGAAACTTCCAGTTTTGTGGTCTAGCATCGTCATCCACCCTAAAGGAGCGCGTGGCTTCTAACATTTGCTTTTTGTTGAGACAAGCTACCGGAGGACCCTCTGTCTTGTGTAACTTATGTACACAATATTAGTGAAATCTTCCTTCCTGATAACGAGCTTTTGAGGTGTAGGCCCGTTGCACATGCGTATCGAACAAGTGTGCACGTTAATTGCTTTTGTGACTGTATTTCTCCTGCATCATCACTGCACTTGATGGCCAATCGCTAGATAAACCTGTTTGTCTGTCTACAAAGGTTTCTTCCGGGTTCAGCGTCATACGGATTTTATTGACTGTCGTGGTTTCATCGGCTTTATTCTACGCTGCTCACCGACAAATCGATCGTGTTTCTTGCGTTTCACCAGTCTAACCAGCACAGTGAGCCGGCGTCTAGGTCATACGCAGACTTCCCGAGGTTGGTCGCAACTATAGCGTGATTCAGACGACATTCACTGTTGCTAGGCCAGGTGCTGACAGGTCATCCCACAGTGGGTTAGGCTGTCTTGTTTATACACTCGATGGCGTATGCCCCACACCACGTCCCAAAAGGAGGCATTTGACACCGAGAGATCCGTGGTTGCCTGGCTTTCATGTAATACAAAAACGAAGCTGAGGTCGAGTATTTACTGTCATTCTTGCCCTATCCGATAGCAAAGATTCGTAATTTCAGTGCACCAGCGTTCTTGTGTCACCGTGGTATCAGCAGGCCTAGCAACTTACGTCCTTTAGGGCTGACAGCAGATCGACTCAGCTTGGTTGGAGTGCAGTTTGGCAGCCAAGCTCATGTGGTTTGCTTCTGTAATAAACCATCGAATAGCCGCTGATGTCTGAGAGGGTGAGATAATGAAGCAAGACCAGATGACACAATTGACTTCCTTGATTGGTATACCATTAGCTAGCGTACAAAATAGCAGTCAACTTAGCAAGTCGCTTCGTTTGGTATTGGTACATTTGCCGCCAGGTTGCTCTGTTCATTGAACGGGTTAAAGCTTGGAGTGTTCGTTTGTTAAATAATACTTCGGCACACTCAAATATAAATACAAGTTGACCTAAGTTTTGCAACCCTATTCACTTTGAAACACATTATTTCAATTTAGGATGTAAAAATCAGATCAGATATGTTCTTCTCAACGGTACAAAAGTTCGGTAGACCGAACTTTTCCGCATGGCCACTTAGGCTAATCGCTTTCCGCAGTAAGCCCATGGAAGCTCACCTATAAAGTGGGCTGGATTCTTAAATCGAGCGCTACTTAGATGGATAACACTGACTAGGAATGTGTAGCTTTTTCAACTGAGGGCTACTTAATTAACTGGAGTTTTAGTGTACATTGGTGGGGACTTTTTACTTTGTCATGCAAATGGAGATGCCACTTATTCTTTAGTGATATCGAACAAGTAAGTTTTGTGAAATACACTCATTTGCAAACTAATTTGGTTTTTCGAGAGGCTCACCTGGAACCCAGCTGAATCTCTCTCGGCGAATTTTCAGCAACCTTATGAGTAGTGCGTTACGAATATGCAAGTAAGTTTTGTCTCTAAGTGGGTTTTAACCAGCTTCATTACATGCTACTTGGGTCGTCAATCTTGTCTCAACAATCTTGAATGGTCACCACATCCTCTCGTCTCATTCCGCAATTGTTTTAGAGACGGAATCTGCTGGCCTTGTCACGTGGCATGTCCCATGGAGCAACCACTTCTACAGTTCATTCATCAGGTAGGTAGCTTTTTTCACCACAATATTCTTGTCGCTGTGCCCTGAGAAGCTGAGGTTTCCCCCACTTTCATATACCCTCTCCGTTGTCCTACTGACTTGCCGCTGTGCACAGCTAACAACACAGGATGATGAATTTTAATATGTTTTTGTCCTTACCACGGTGAATTTTGGCATCCGGTACAAGGAGATCCAATGAACTGGTCGATTGGTTCAACTGTATCACCCTTTCGATGCCTAGCTGCCATGCCACCAGAAGGAAGCACGAGGGCTGGGATACTGCCAGGTTGCCCAAGCCTAGACAAGGGAAGTCGAGAGGCAGAGGTCAGGTCCGAACCACGGACCTTCCGGTCAGACTGGGATTCATTAGATGGCAAGATTCGCTATCCTGATACTCTGAATCAATGTTTGCACTTCCGAGCTCAATAAAAAACGGTCGCCTAACTCATTTAGGCGCAGACTTATATGAATTCAGGTGGTCCCACAAAAACGGCCTGGTAATTGTCAGATGTTTCCCAATCCGTCTGATGGGCCCTAATCAGTGCGAAACGCAAAGGAGAGTGCTTTTGTGCAACCGACGATTTCTATTTTGTTAAAAAATATCAAACCTGTGGGCTGATAACTATCAGGTCACTATTAAGGATCATTACAAGTTTCGTTTCAGAAGAACTTGATAAACAATCGTTGTGCAACCTTTCTATTTTGTTAAAAAATATCAAACCTGTGGGCTGATAACTATCAGGTCACTATTAAGGATCATTACAAGTTTCGTTTCGTTTCAACTTGATAAACAATCGGTAGTTTTTATTTGGGCAACGTTCCGCTTTTGACACAAAAGCTTCATCAGGCCAAGTGAGCAGGTCACCAAATTGGCCAGGTTATAAGGTAGACGGGGAACCAATCAGTAAGTCAACCCTCTTCGGATTTTCACACTAGATCCGTGTTGAGTGTCAATTAATGGCCCTTATCGGTTACTGAAGTTGTCAAAATCTTGCTTTGGTGGACTGGGGGGGGGGCTCAAATTAATTCTGATCGGGTTTGGTTCATTAATCTTCCATTTCAGGGTTCTTCAGTTGATGATTCACTTCGGTTGCCACTGGCTGATTTTTTCTGGTCTTTGTGGGGGCGTGAGTGATCCGACAGTTTGGTTTGAGGGGGTTGAGGTCAAGTGGACTTCAGGTGATGACTACTCTTTCTTCTGATGACCGCACACCAACACATGTCAGCTCGGCTGATCCAGAACGGTCATTCACACGCTTGCCAGTTCCACACCTTCTATTCTATTAACACTGAGGTGCTTGGCGATTTCTACTGCCCGGCAAACAGAACCAGGGACTGTGTCTACAAAATTAAGTGTAATGACTGCACCAAGGTTTACATAGGGCAGACGGCCAGGGAACTACACATCAAAGTCGGAGAGCATAGGAGAAAAATAAACAGGCCACCGAGAAACGCAGATGAATATCAAGCGTTACTGAAGGACTCGGTGATTGCGGAACACGCACTCGACATGGGACACAAAATAGATTTAGAAAATGTTGAGGTTTTGAGGCGAGGACTACGGTCCACGCCACACAGACTGATCGCCGAGGCAGTGGAAATCGCCAAGCACCTCAGTGTTAATAGAATAGAAGGTGTGGAACTGGCAAGCGTGTGAATGACCGTTCTGGATCAGCCGAGCTGACATGTGTTGGTGTGCGGTCATCAGAAGAAAGAGTAGTCATCACCTGAAGTCCACTTGACCTCAACCCCCTCAAACCAAACTGTCGGATCACTCACGCCCCCACAAAGACCAGAAAAAATCAGCCAGTGGCAACCGAAGTGAATCATCAACTGAAGAACCCTGAAATGGAAGATTAATGAACCAAACCCGATCAGAATTAATTTAAGCGCCCCCCCCCCAATCCACCAAAGCAAGATTTTGACAACTTCAGTAACCGATAAGGGCCATTAATTGACACTCAACACGGATCTAGTGTGAAAATCCGAAGAGGGTTGACTTACTGATTGGTTCCCCGTCTACCTTATAACCTGGCCAATTTGGTGACCTGCTCACTTGGCCTGATGAAGCTTTTGTGTCAAAAGCGGAACGTTGCCCAAATAAAAACTACCGATTGTTTATCAAGTTCTTCTGAAACGATGACTTCTCAATCGGTTCCAAACCTTTTCCAATTGATCATGACAAGTTATTAGCAATCAGCCTTTGAATGTCCCTTCCTTCGTGTTTGCGTTGATGTCCTGACTCAACAGATCCCATGCGCAGTATGGTTAGTTTCTTTTCATGCCACACCGCATTCCTTTCTAACTTTCGGATCGCACGTTGCCAGTCTTAGTGGTTCATATGAAAGTAATTTTTTGTAACCAGCACTGAACCAAATTTTATGCAGTAACGATAGGTTCCTTCCACTCCCCGAATTCAAAATTATATTGTGCCTTGATTTCATACCCTTACAGTCCTGTCAAGACGAATATCATTGATCTTGAAGTTCCAAGCCCTCAACCTGAGAAGCTTTTGGAGAACCAAAGTGCCTTTGTTGACCTTTATCTCAACCCTTACTGTACGGAAACGATCTCTGTGCATTACTCAATCTTCCAGTGGCTCGCAAAAGTAAGTTGTACTAATCTCCAGTGCATCATATGTTGGTGTTCAGTCTAAATGAGCTACTTTCAGCTGGATCTTTTCTTTAAACTTATTGGGCGCCGGCCACATCAAAAATCCTTTATGTTGAGCTGGTAGTTACTACCCTTGATAATATTGTTCCTATTGTTCTGGTTACCACGTTCACTTGGAACTAAGTGCGCGTCACTTGAACCATTCGACAAAACTGACGGGTTGCCAATCCGCTTAACTGCATAGGATTCGGCGAGTGGACATCTGGTGAGCCCAGCAGTAATCCATGATAAACTCATTTATCTGCTCACTCGCGAATGACTTTATTCAGTTTCCGCGTGCACTACCCACTCTCCCTGATTGTTCCTAAATGCTCGCATCCAGCATGCTCTTGTGTTTTCCACTTTGTCTCTCCTCTGTAACCCTCTATTTGTAGCCCCTGCCGTAATGTACTACTACCACGTGACGATGGTGATTCGACTGGTCTCCAATGGAAGATGAGAATTCTTTGTACATTTCTACTTAATTATTTTCCTATGATCGCAGTCCCAATTATCCTTTCCATCAGGGACCTCCTCTTCTAGATGGAACAGTATCTCGGTCTGTCGAACTTCGCCACTAACTTGCTAAGCGGAATTGCATCACTACTCACCAAAAAGTGGCCGTCCCTACATGTGAAGGACAATTTTAAGAGTCAGAAAATGCTAGTACTGATTGGCATGACGATGGATTCCCACTAGGCTATGGCAACCTAGCAGCATCCCAGCCCTTTTGCTTCCTTCGGGTAGCATGGCAACCAGGCACCGAAATGGCGTTACAGCCGAACGATTTATTTGTTTTTATAGGCTATGGCGAGGCAGGACGTTTGAACTACTTCTGCTTCCTGCTCCCCGCATTTCCGTTACTGACAGGTGAGCGTGATGGCTGGACTTACCTTCCAATGAAGTGGTCCTGTAGCTCATAGATATTCCAGTAAACCGACGGTGGACTCAGCGGTAGATAGTGTGGTTGATCTTTTCAACGTGAAGTACCCTTCAAAGTAGTAGTGAAATAGAACGTTCATTGACAGATTAGTTGTTTGGCTGTTAGTCCACCGACATTTCCCCAATTCTTCAGAAGTACTACGTTCCTGTTCATCAAGGATAGCATGTAAAACCTTGAATTCATTCGAAGAGGGCCCACGGATGCTCTTCAACTAAGGTAAATCTTAAAATGACCAGTCAGAGGGTCACACTATCGTTATTTCCATAAGTTTGGTTTGTAAATCACTTGTGTCTCCTATCTTTGGTGGTAACACAACTGTCAATCAATATGCCAACGTTTTTATATCTTTGTGTGGCGGAGAAATAGAACGATAGATGAAATAGCTGAGAAGAAGACGTGACTGGTTTCAAGGAGGCGATCCACTTTACCTTCTTAATTGCTGAAACTTTGGGGGAAAACGAGGGCTTCGATCTCAAGTGTCATCTCATCTTAACTGGCCTTTTTGGGATAAGTATATTTCAAACGGCCTCAATTGTAGGGAGAATACTTTCTAGTGCAATTGAAAAACCGATTTTTTAGTGGATATTCCCTAGGCTTCTCCGTATTCAGCACACTGGTTTCGATGGGCTTTCAATGTGACGATATTCAATAAGGGTTCCTTGGTTTTGATACAGAAACAGTAGGGGAGAGTTTTCCGACACCCGTAAACAACCCACAATCAGGTTTGGTTTACCTGACAGTAACCCCAGCGCCAACGTGTAATAGGCCTATGCCGGAAGGAGTACCACAATTGGACTGTTTGATTTAATTAGAACCCTGAACTACATGCTAGCTACTAATGAGTTTTTTTCAGCAAGTAGTGTCCTTTGGGGTCGTTTGTTTGATTGCTTGCTGGGGAGACTGTTAAGAAGCCCTACTCATGATACTTTTTAGAAATGACTTTTCCCTATTCAGGTTGACCTTCAAATGACGCTTCACCATTCTACGATAACCTCTCACATCATGACAACGAACAGCCTCCTTGGCCTTTACTGAATCGAATCCATCTAGTTTTCAAGGGATCCGAATGATATAGACCAAGCGATGCGAATCGTGTGAACGTGTGCGATCAACCCACAAGCGCGACACAAAAGTCTGGAAAAGAATGTTCTTTCCACTCACTAGAGTTATCGGCCAAACTCACATTCAGCTAACTGGTGTTCTCCAGGCAAGACCCCTTTCAATATGCGCATTGTATCTTATCGGTCAAGGCTTGAAGCTGACGTAGCGATCACCTCACATCCCAACAAGCGTCATGGAATCGTAGAATCTCTATGCTCCTCATGGGTAAAAAAACAGAATCATAGCCTACCTGTTCAATCAATCGATTTAGTGAAGGTCATGCGAGCAAATACTCGTCTCGTTTTCACACTAATTTGCTTCTTGCACGAGACCACTGGATCCAGCTGAGTCTCTGGTCTATGAAGTTCTTCAGCTGAGCGTGCTGCACATGTTTCAGTACATGGCAGTACATTATCCAAATACAACAAACTACTCATAAGGTTGACGAAAACCGGCTTCGCTCTTTTTGGGGATCATCTGGTGGGCAGTCCCCGAGGTTCCGTCAAGATTATGTTCTACTCGAACCCAAATTATACAAAATTCACTAAATGCAGTTTCATTTGCATAGCAATTCTGTTTTCACGGGAGGCCCAACTAAATCCAGCTGAATCTCTCGTTGTATTCTTCTATGTAGCCTCTGGGATCGATTCATACAGTTTACCCTAACTTCCCAAAAAAACTGGAATGCGAAGCACGTCTCTCAAGACGAAAAGTACTTCCCAGATAGTAAATGATCTGCGTGTCGAAAAGAAGTTATTTTCAGAATGATACGCACTGCTAACTTTCAGAGGGATTTAGCGGATGCTCGGAGAAAAGCATCATGGCGTCGGACTGAGATATGGTTGTCATGGTATCCAGTACTTCCTTTGTTGTCATCCGGAACAAGTTAATCGCACCGAGTTTCCAGTTGAGCTTTCTTTTTGTCAGTGAAGCCACTCTTTACCGAGAAGCACTGTGCAACTGTTTCATCCCTATTACGGATCATCAGGGGTACGCACTTCATGAAACTCCAGGGAGTTTTGAACCCGAAACTTAACCGTTCGGCCACGAGCGACAGCAGCAGTGTAGTTAAATAGCACTTAGAATATGGTGCCAATCATCCTTCGGTTTCACCCATTTGTTGAATTTCATTCTTCCTCTGGGCTACTTGTGGATTGTTGATTGCGTGAGGAGATTTGCTTGCCTGAAGTCATTCCATGCTGAAGGGTCGAGAAGCACCGTACGGCTTTTTCAGTGTACTGTTAAAACTACTACTGGAAGTTCGAAACAAAGATATACATGTACCGCGATATTTCAGATATCGTAGCGACTGAAACATGAGGTTGCCTGGTGCAGCACATTCAGTTGTCTGAGAACATCATAAACGAGAGATTCAGCTGGGTTCCAGGTGAGTCTCTCGAAAGAACCAAATTAGTTTGCAAATGAGTGTATATTCGCTAACCTTTGGTATGGTTGCATTTTGTCTTCAGAACGATTCTCCGTCTGTAGTTGTTTATGCTTGTCTGAAAATACAACGGCATATCTCAGTGTGAATAGAAACGTGATCGTTTTGTGCTGACTTGCAGGCATATCTGTCACCAAGTGACCCGATCGCGACTGAGTTTGTTTTACATATCTGCTTCACAGTGCTTCAAGATTGGTTCTCTTCCGTAGTAGTGTTTCTAAAAATCCGGCTTGTAGTACACGGTTGTTGTGTATACTACTCTATGCCACTCTCTCTCTCTCTCTTAGTTGGGTTACCCAGTCCTCGTTTGATGAAAGCTTTCAGGTTGTATGGTGCGTTATATTCGGTGGCCACACTAACTCACTCAGTAGACTTTAGTATCAATTGATTGATAGTTTCAACACAATTCAACAAAGTGAGTAAAAGTACTTCGATGAGTCAAATTTCGAGCAAAAGGGGTGAGTCAGGCGCCTCAATTCCACGAAGAAGGCTCCAACTTTAACTACGGTGGCTGGGGCTACTGTAAATTAATACACGGTTTATATCTAAATAACTGACTGAGTAGCTGAATTCGGAGATATGATTTTACTAGACTTAGTCTTAGACTGAGTCCAGGTTGACTTATCTTCTAAGTTCCACCTGATATGCACCATAATTTCATTCGTTTATTTCAGCTTGTTCGCCTTCACTGGCCCCACCTGTTTGGAATAATTAACGCGCATCTTCTCATTGAACTCACCATCGCCCTGTTGGCCTGGCCCCCTGTCATGCAGAATCTCCCTACTCTCTTAGTTGCTGCGAGGTGCCCTAGCTCAAGTGCGTCCTATTTTATGTTTGAATTTATAGGTTGGCAAATATACGTAAAATGAAGTTATTGTTACTTTTTTTGCGAAGTGTACACTTCAAACGCTCCATTGAGATAACGGGACGTTGTGAAAGGACAGAACAGATGAATTACCTGGCACCCATTGCTTATCGTGCTGGGACATTTGGGGACTTCTGGTAAAATATTTGAGCACGCTCATCCGGCATTTCAATTCCTACGTTCGTTACGTAGACGACGGATATCGGTTGGATAACTTAAGCACAGTTTCCCCTGATACGAAGTTTCCCCTTGAAACCGGCCATAACAGCCAGCTAGTTTTCCTTATCGTTTCTGTTCTAAAGAAGTCCGGTGAATTAATTTTCAATGATAATATCACAAAGAGGAACGAAATATGTTCTTCCGAATGTGTCCAAGACGAAATACAACCGTAGGTTACGAATTTTGCACGGTGGATACCCTGTATGACATATTCAAAACTATGTGATTTACAAGACAGCCGAGAAAAAGTGGGCCCATAGTCGGTTGCAGAATCAGTCCCTGAGAGCCAAAGTCGTGGTGTTGACATGACGTACATTGCTGCATGTTTGAGTTTCGGCTTCAGCTCTGCAACCAGGGCCAATCTGAAAGTCAAACTACCGAATCCTACCACCGGATTCTCTGTGCTCGTGTCCGACATCGTGTTTTGTCTTTCGACGAGGCCTCTGTACGATGGAATGCATGAACATCGTCCGGTTTCTTTGACGGTTGTTAGAAGTCATAGTCAAGTGCAGTCGCGTCACATTCCCCCGAGACTGTTCATGTCACAAATGAGAAACGTGCCTTCCAACTTCTATACTTGTTGCCTTTGAACCAATCATGGGGAGTACGATTCTGGCTGCAATCGATAGCAGTGGCCACTTAGTTCCACTGGGTAATCCAGAGCCGTGTCAAGTTTATGACCTTTGAACCTGTGTGGGCCTGTAGTCTTAGCGTGACCAGAACGTCTTCCATTACATTCCGTGATCCATACATGTTCACCCTTTCACATTTTTTCCTTTACTTTGTCCAGTCGTGCACGTGATTCATGTCTAGCTGCCTGGAGATTTGTATTGTCCTAGCTAAGATGATCAAGCTTCATTCGCAACCCTCGTTCTTTTCATGACACCCACGGATATCAATCGTTTAAGTAAAAATAGCTCATTCGTTCTCGAAACACAGTCATGCTTCCAGAAGTGCACTTGTTAGACAACTGGACAGTCTGGGGAATTTTTATTTTAAGCAGGAACTGTACTCACCGAAAAGCATGGCTACTTTTCGGGTCTTCCAAATGAACTACTTAGATGTTTTCTGATCAATGTGAGATCAAACTCATTTTTACTGGATAAGTCATGTTGGAGATTAAAAAACGAACGAGGTAGTCGGTATTAGAATCGCCCATAATTTTGCTGATTTTGGTTGAGAAGATGAGAGGTTGAAACAGTTTCCAGTCAAGTTCTAATCTTTCCAGGATGGTGACATTGCGAATGGATGATACGCTTGACATAATCACAGCTTAGCTAAGATAAACAAGTCGTGGCATTTAGCCGATACGCCCGG
This sequence comes from Opisthorchis viverrini, assembly GCF_000715545.1. Classification (NCBI taxonomy): domain Eukaryota; kingdom Metazoa; phylum Platyhelminthes; class Trematoda; order Opisthorchiida; family Opisthorchiidae; genus Opisthorchis; species Opisthorchis viverrini. The sequence continues at coordinate 231,045 of NW_008752010.1, read as the reverse complement.
TTATGTACTCTTCCTGCGTTACGCGCTCTGAGATGAGCCCTTTTCCTGTGTACAACCGAGAAATTGGCCAAAAGGTTTTGCCAGTTAGTTACTCATTAAATTACACAAGCAAAAGCGTGTGTAACCCCGCGGTTCACAGACCCGATCGTTCTCAATGTCTTCGCGGAGAACATCGGTGAGCTCTGACACAGCAGGATTGCTACATCATGGTTTGAGTAATCACGTGGAATGGCTCGGCCTAAACAAACATTCCAGACATGTCAATCTTGGTGACGGTGCCAACTCTTCTCATTTTGGCACTGATTTACCGGTAGCCACTACACCCACTAGTCACTATCCTGGCATGCCTAACCTAAGAATCAATTTCACGTACATATGATTGCATAAATCGAGTGGGGTTGTGTTCATCTGTATGTGCTTAACACATTTATCTAGGTAATCTTTTCAGTTCTTTTGCTCTTTTTGTATGTTTCCCAGTATCCGCAATATCGCTGACAACATTCCTCGATTTCCACGATTTGTTCCATTCTTCAACATTCCTTATGACTTTAGGAAGTCCTCATAATACACCTTAAGCTCTCTCATTTTCTACATCGTTTAAAGGTTCTGGGGATGCCAGCAAGATGGTCCAAAACGACAAACCTTCAAGCCTGACTTCTAAGGAGACTTGGTACCAACAGTACTCGTTCTTTATCCACATTGTTGCCGCATTGCTTCATCTGATGTCGTTTCATTTACTCAATTTTCCGTAAGTTTCCTGTACATGCACAATAATGCTTTGCTAAGACTTGGTTTATCAGACTTCTTCTTTCGTTTAGTTGTTCAGTCGGCTGGTCCAGTCAGTCCACGTTGTGCTCAACATACAGAAGCTACACTTATTCAGGCATGAATGTGCGTGAATCGAATTAATCACCCCCGTTCATTTCTAAGCTGAATCTAGCCGCTGACCGTCCGAATTCGGTCCAAATTCTCCCGAGTAACCATTGAAATATTTCACGGTGTACAGCCGAAGGTCAACACAGACCAGGAGCATCCATCCAGCAAGGTTCTTTCGTTTTCCTCCACAACGCGGGCCAATACACAGGGTGATGCTGTGGGCTACACTAGTAGGAATTCAATTGCAGGGACGTCCTCTGACTGTTTGTATGTCACAATTCAGAGTCAACGGCTCAGGGTACATTCATTAAACTCTCTCATTCGGTTTGGGCAATCGGGAAGCATCATTCGCACTAACAACTCTTCATTCACTGCTCCCCTCCTCACATGCCCCTCAACTATGTCCTGACTCTTTTTGCTGTCGCTTACCTAACCGTCGCCCTGTATCTGAGCGTCGACCCAGAGAACTAAGCGAAATCGAACCCTCATTAAATCCAGAAGGATTTATTTAATACTCTGGCTTCCAAAGTCCGTCTTCTGTTAGGCAAACGTTTCGTCACCAGACGAGCAGACACCATTAGTGCGCAGTTGGGTGCGCACTGAGGATGTCTCCTGGTGTAGTGACGGAACGTTTGCAAGTCAGTTGCCAGACTCGGTGGGGGCTCTGCGAAGCGAACGGTCCTCTTCCACATTCCTTGCAGAGTGTGACCAGTTGACCTATCGAGGGACAGTGATTTTTTCGCACAACGTCTGCCGTACTTCAGCATTACTGATCTGGTTTTCACACTAGACTCCCACAATGTATCTAAAGCACTTATAGTCAAGCAGAGAGCCTTCGAACTTCTTCCATTCGCAGTGGCCACGCTTCTGATGCATAAACGGATCGAACCGCAGCAGGGTACAATCAGCTCTTAAGAGTTAATCTGATGCTACGCGGGTGCCGCAAACGTCGGAGGTTCGTAGGCAAATATCTGGCCTTCCCGATTCGGGAAACGGTCTCATCTTTTACCAGTCCGCCAGGACTTATGCAGCTGCCTAGCTAAGCAAACTCATCTGCCTATTCGATATCTGTGAGCGGACCGATCGATGTGGCGGGTAAGTCATCCATCTGGGCAGCTGCATAAGTTCTGGTGGAATGGTGAAAAGAAGAAATCACTTCTCCGAATTCGGAAGGCCAGGGTAGCTTTCGCCAAAGTGACATTTGTGGCGCCAACATGACAGCTTGACTCATCGTTGGAGTTTGCATCGCCAATCTGTTCTACTTTATGGACCATACACGCAGCCACTGCTTCTTGAAGATCTTCGAATACTTTCTGTGTTTGATCATCAGGACCTCCGAAGCATTCCGCGGGCATATTGGTAAAATCAGATCAGCAGTGCTGAGGCACGGCAGATGATCTTCCGGAAAGTGCACGCCCCCTCGTTAGATCATCTGGTTGCACCCACAGCTTATGCTGGCTAGATCACTTACTTCGTGTGCCAGAAAACCGTTTCTTTCGGAGAGACCTCTTTGTACAGTCTAGTTTCGGGTCGAAACGACCCAGGGGCACTCACCTCATGACATAGAAACAGTCGACTCAGTCGCGTCGGTCAATGTCGTCTCCCCGAACTGGGGTCACGGGACAAGCTTACTGACCCTGACAGATGTGCCTGTATCATGCAGCCAATGGCGATATTGTATCAAAACTCCTGCTTTCAGTGCGTAGCTCTCTCAGTCCTTGCAATTGGACAAACATAACCATTTAACGTCAACGAATTGATTGAGCCATAGCCTTCAGCACATGGCTGTCATTCCCCTACCTTCTATGAATGGAACTGTAGTGGCTGGAACTGCTGTACTTTGGTGCATGGTTTATAGTGGTGACACTGACTGACTGACTGTCTAAAAAAATACGTGAAATGCAGATGAAAATGATGCCGTTGTGTCACTTATCAGGTGATTTTTTCCCAGCGTCCCGCTGTGAGGATTGTTCGTAATCCACTTGGCCAATGTTGCCACAGCCTTTGCTAACTTGAGGGGTATCCAGCATCATGCACAGTAGTTTATTTACTTATTGATTGGCTTTTTAACGAACTCTGGTACACCCGCAAGTTGGTAATGGTACTCGATTCTCTGTGATGTCCCTTTACTAGTGATCACAGCTGACAACGAGTGTTTCTCTACGTCTTAGTTAATAGCCTGGACAAAAAACATTCTGAGAGGGGGCCGGAATTAGGTGGGTTCATCCAGTTTGGTGTCATGCTTGTGAACAATGACTCGTCTTGATGTGGAGTCTGGCTACAGCGAACGATTTTGATAAGTGCAGATCTCACATTCAGTTACGCAACAAGGGCTACCAATAAAGCAACTGGAAAACAGTGCTAACCAGCTGATAAGTGCCTATATTGGAACAAGTGGGCCATGCTTCGTATTCGAAGATTGTTTGCTACAATGGGCTATGCCTGTTGTTGCGCCAATTAGCAAGACTGGTTAGGGCTTTCGTTATGGGTTGACCATCTTTTTATACTGAGCCTCTGCAACCAGTTTTTCATCAAAGCTTTATCGTGACCCAGTGTACTTGCCTGCTTTTGTTACCGTTGGCACTAGGCCCACTGCTTAGATCAGAGTTCATTATTTCGTTATTGTGCTTCAGTGGTTCTATAAATTTGAATTCAAGTCAGCTATTTCGTTTCACCTTGCGTTTTTTCCCTCGTGACTCCCTCGTTTTACAGCACATCCGACTGGATCCGCATGCAAAAATACGGGCATTTGGGTCTGCGTTATAATGACTTCTTCGCCTACCCTTCGAAGATTTCATCCCTCGACTGGGTGTTAGCACATTGTCCTCTGCTCCTTCTTACCATCCCACTGAGTATCCTGGTCCCTTGGTTCCTCACGCTCTTTTTGGCAGCGCAGTGTCGAAGCGGTCACTGGTTTGCTCGTATACATGTGCGTTTTTTCAATGGTGGAAACCTCATGTAAGTTTCTACTGTTATTTCTTCGTTATCATTCTCCCTTTCGTAAACTAGATATCAGTTAGGGGTTATTATTTACAGGTTGGTTTCGAATGTTCAGTTTTTGGGGGTGCCCATTATCTGCACAATCCTCTCGGCTGCAAAACTCATACCAGTGGAGTAAAACTTTCTACGCCAAAATGTTGCATTTTGTTGCGTATGTGCTCGAGCCAAAAACCGTCCTTATCTACGTTCACATTTTTTCAGTTCACCAAATTTCATTGATCACCGGAGCAACGATGCCTCATCATCCACAGCATGACATCAGTGTTCAACACTGATGCTTCACTGCCGTACAACCATGATTTATTTGAAAGAAAGAGAAGCGTAAGGGTGGACGGGGAAGGGACTTAGTGCTAGCTCACCACAATCATTTCGAGGTGCCTATAACTCGCACCATCGGTAACTGATGGCAATATGGTCGATTTGAGTTTGTGGCCGGCCTGTTGTTTGAGAGCACCAAGTGACCAGACGATTTCGGCTATTTCGGGAGTTCGTACTGCATAAAAACATTCTGCGATCGGCACACAGCTGAAGCATTCGTTCCCCATTGTCCGTACCTACCGAGTCCAGTACATGTCGACCTCCTAATTGAGTCTCAAATGCACTAAGCCTGCCCACTTGCGCATTCATGTCTCCAGCAACCACCACAATGTCCGAAGTTTTAGCTCTCCGCAGCAGGGCGTCGTAAAACCTGTCTTTGACGGCGTCGGAGCCACGGTTGGGGCGTAGGCAGACACGATAAACAGACATCTATCAACTTGCCGCTTGTGAGACTCCTTCACAGACGTCGCCAGACGAACCACACAGAGGCGACTATCAACAGGTATCCAGTCAAGTAAGGGTACTTCCGCCCGGTGACTTAGCACAATACCAACCCCTGCACATCCCACTGCAGCAGCCTCTGGATCATCAGAGGTGCGCAGCCAGAAGCGAGTGGAGAGTGACGGGGCGGTTAACTCAATCACTGTGCTTGCATTTTGAATTCTCGTTTCTGAGACACAGCACACATCAATGCCAAGCGAGTCCAGTGTGAGTGCAAGAGCAGATTGTTGTCCTGCTTCCTTCAGAGTGCGAACATTGAACGCGGCCAGATTGAGTGGGTGTCGAGGCTTGAGGACTGATCTGGAGATTCCTGAAGATGTCGGCACCATGTGACGAGCAGATGCTGCACGCAAAACCGATGCATGACGAACGGAGTCATCAGTCCTAAGTGCTGGGCCTATAAGGAGAGAGTTATTACTGGGGTGGAGAGAGGAGGAAGAAGTACGTGGAAGAGAAAGAAGGAAGGCGTCAGCAATAGCCTATTTTCGCTTATTCGCCCTGCTGTATGCAGCAAGTAAAGCGACCCGGCTGATGGCACCACGCGACGGCCGATGTGGCATGAGTTTATTTGTGTATGTACAGTTCATGGTTGTACGTGGGCTGGGATACTGCCAGGGCGCGCACACCTAGACAGGAGGACGATTAGGGTCCTCAACCAGAGCCTTTGAGTCAAACGCCTAACCTGGAGGGCCAGGAGACTGTGTTCGTCAGACCTCTAACCATTGACCAACCTGGTATGAGATACTCTGTGAGTGTCGCGGGACACTCTCCAGTATAGCTCAATGGATCACTGAGGTGCACAAACCGTCACACCACGGTATGATCCAGTCTCTCCGTGCCTCTGGCTGAAAATTCTTGTGGGATAATTTTCCAGCATCGGTGAGACCCCGGGGTGCCTAAATGGGGCTCAAAAAAGTGGATTCGCACTCCGAACACAATTGTTCGATTGCTTTAGTCCACCAGGGACACGTCACGGCTTTCGAAAATTCAACCTCGTTGTGCGAATACTAAGCGCCGTTTTTGGGTGATGTATTGAGTTGTGCTTATTTAACCACTTTCACTTTCAGATCCCTCAAAGTCACCGTAACCCCTCCTAGGATTGTTCGAGATATTTCGGACGTGACGCCGTTTTTAAGATGTTTCCTCAGCAATTTCACCACCTCTGGGTATATATATATATATATATATAGCCTATATAACGTATATATATAAACGTACTCACACATCTTCCATTAAAATGTGATGCACGACTTACTCCACTTGTCACCTTCAGGTTAGCTGGTAAGTCGCAGATTGCCCAAAGCCAAAAGTCTATTGCCCCAGTGATGCAAACGTTGTCGATGACCGAAGACGTCATGTATTTTGCTGATTGAGTGTTTGTGTACGGTCTGAAATAGATGGACGCAGTCAGTTTCACATATTATTAGTCACAGGTTCGGAATTAGCAAGCCAACTGTGAAGCTGTGCGATTTACAGTCTGTATCAGCCTGTGCGAGGAAAACGAGTGTACCATGGCTTCGATTCAGTCAGCATGTGTTCGCTGTGTAGTAAAGACAGGTCCTGAGATTGAGCTCAGTTTACTTACTTATCCTTGTCTATCATTGCATACGAATAGAAATCGAGTAAACCGACAAATCTGACTATTCTTTTCATGTTTTTTCTAAGTCCTCGTTGCTTATTTAGGTGAATATTAAAGGCTGAGCATATATATGGTCGTTGGTTTGCTCGCTGAGCTGCGCGATTCGCTTGCGAACGCATCAACACCAAAGGAGGTGACATCATCAGTGCCTTGTTAGGGGATGTTGTGGAGCGTAGCGATGGTTGTGCGTTTAGTATTATTGTGTGTGTGTGTGTGTCCTAATATACGTGCTGCTAGCCGGGGCTGGCCTTCGATCACGATTGGTTGTTCGGTCGAGCGGCACCATTGTTTGCTCCGTTATCTTGTGTCATGATTGATCGATGACCACGTAACCTTTGAGACTGGCATCTCCTGTCCTCGTGCTCTGATCGATGCTAGAGTGACTTCTGTCGTCGACCCTTCTGGGTTCCGGCTTGTGACCTTTGTGGATCCGATTCCAAGGAGTTCCTTGTCTCTTGGTTTTTGAATCCGATATTTGGCTCTCCTTGAGTACTCCAGTAGATGGTCCTTTGCACATAGTGGTGCGTAAATTGGGTCCAGTTGACTGCATCAGCTGATCGAATCATAAGTGAAGTACCATGCCTCCAGAAATTCCATTCTGTGTCTCGTGTCTCCTTAAGCAATCAAATTGCCTAGCTCAGTGAACAAACCAACGACTATCCATGCTAACTGAGCTACCAACATTCTCTATAGCAGAGCATATATATATATATATATTGTCAGCTGTTTGGGTGGAATTTCTATGATCTTTATTTCACTCGGGGTTTTATGCCGCCTTATGCTTTATCCATTTGGGAGATCATCCCAGTAATCCCTAGAGCTGTTGTTCCTGTCGTCCTCCCGTTTAGTAGCCGAACAGTTTACCGCTTGGTCATTAGTAGCTGATCGGCAGTGGGATCACCTTCCACCTGGACAAAATATGGCACCTCATCTGTATTTGCACAGCTGTGCGTGCAAGAGGACTTTTTTTCAGATGGGGTCAGTGATGAAGATAAGTGACCAATGATGGTGTGTAGTGATCATAACGTAATACCGTCCTGGTGACATTACAGTTCTGCCTCACCGAATGACAACTCTTGCTGGGTATGATTCTGCACCCGAACCCAAGAACCAGTGACAGATTAGCAATCCCTGGCAAAAATAACCTAACCATACTGAAAACAGCAGCATTACTGAAATGAATCATCACCGTCATCATATCGATAGCATAACATCAGTGTTCAACACTAATGTCTTGCTGCTGTACAACCATAGTGTATTTGAAAGCCCCATTATAAAGAAAAGAAGATGTGGTGAAAGTAAGAATGGTAATGTGTTGAAATATTGGTAGCTCGGGTGAGTTTATTGATTGACGGTCATGTGGCTGTTGATGTGTTCGCTGGGCTGATCTGAAAAAGGCGTGGATCAATTAGCCCGTAGATTACACACTTCGGGTGTCGAGATCAGGTACAATTAAGCTGTTCTGTGGCTGCGGTTTAAAGCACACTAACGTTTCTTGAAATATGATCGCTCGTAAATTGTAGATACCGCTGTGTGAAGTTAGATGGCAATTAGATCGATGGAGATGATGGACTTCTCCGTATAGCCGTTCGCTAAAAGAGTTCTTTCCAACTAATTTTTATTTCATATTGAGTCGACTGCACAAATACGTTTAGCCTGATGAAACAGCCTTTTGACCAGACCTTGCTTGTATGTCACTGAAGAAAATCTACTGAAATGGAAATAATGATCACTCGTAAACATATGCTACCATTCTCCAGATTCTATCAGTTTTTGTTGTCGAATCATAGACATACCTGCATCTTTTGTATGATGGACATAATCGCGATAAGCATACTGAATGTGCAGCACTCATACGGTGAGCAGCGCTTATCGCTTGTCGTGAGCCTCCGTGTCTCCACTCATTTATGAAGATATGTTACCCGGAATTTTTGGTCAGTTTACCTAAAAATAGTGTCTGTCTTCCCCGGGATGAATTTACTGTCTCATCCTCTTACTTAACAGCCAGCACCGGAGGCAGCATCAACTCAGCTATTTTCTTCTAACCACCACTCTTCTGTTTGGTGGACTGGTCTCCGAGGCAGTAGGTATCCTACTCCTCGCCATATTTCTCCGCTTTCGGGTGAGTTGAGGGCTTTCCCGTCTCTGTTGAAAGTTATTGGCTCCTGTTATGCCTTTTGCTACTGGTCAGTATATTGTCTACTTCGTGTTCCTACTACTCTTTCCAAACCCATACACGAATGCGTGGGGCAGTATGTTCGAGCTAGTCACAGATTCAGTAAATTTACACCCAAGTGAGAGATGTTCATTTTTAGTGGCTGGTGGGACTCCAATGAGATCGCCTTACTTCCTAGCCATGGTTATTCAAAATCTTTACTCTCTCCGAATGGCATAATCGGTGGTAGCTGGAACGTGCAGTGACACCTCAACTATATCCTGTAGATTAATCAATATCACGTATTTCATTGTGTAATTAAGTGGTGATATACAGGATATTGTTGTCCTGACATCATTTCTCGAAAACATCCACATTCACATATTTATGTGTATAATCTTGGTTCCGAGCGGTTTAACATGTATCTTTGCTTAAACCTGACTTCGCCATCAGTCGTGCGGATCGGTTTCTCATTGCTACTACGCTATCCTCTCTTACAGACTAATACTTAGAACGCCTTGAATTCACTCATTGTAATAGGGCTTTCACACACGGGAGTCGTGACTGTAACACTTTTCTCATATACCGAGCTAAATCGTCATCATTATCATTGTCAGCTGTAATAGCCGCGTACTTGTCGTACAGTTTTGTTCACCGATGATTTGGGGAGGTGGGATATGTAGCTGCGCATTGGAGGCAGTAGCTGATAAGTTAGTGCGTAAATACAGCACTGTAGGAGGATTGTTAAATGGGGGGTTGGGAAGGGGGCTAAATAACATTTATAGTATGTCAATCGATACTTTATCCTGCTGTATGCCGAAAAGCCGGCACAGCTGTTTTATCCTCACTAAGAATCGATAGTAGTGCGCAAATCACGAATCTGGGAAATTTGACTTGCTTCGCAATCCAGAAATGAAAGGCTCATTGCGTCCATCGTGGTTTGAGTTGTATGGTTAGTCAATGGTTACACAGTTTGCTAAGCTTGAAAATTAAGTAGATCATTTTTGTGCTGCTTTTTGGCCATCAAAACATGATAGTTACCGGTACATAACTTACGGACAACAGTCGACTCTGTTTGTACTGTGTTTGACCTATACTTTTCGTTACAAGCGTTATCACCGGACCGTGGTTTAACAGTAGTCACTAATCCTAAGGGACATGCCAGACGGTCACAATGATTGCTGCTCCTGTGACTATGTCGGTCTTGTTACACGAGCTTCCAACCACATTACTTCACTCATCTGTACATAAACTGGATTAAGCGGTATATCTATCAATATCAGAAATCACCGGTGTCGACTTGTTTGAATCAACTTCCCTGACTGGCCGAACTCACTTCCGATAATGATCCACTTTGAGTGTTCCGTTTTTCAAGCTCTCTGCCTCGTTTCAATTGTACGTGGTCTACGTTGTATAACTGCCTATCCGTTCCGTCTGTTCGTCGTCTCGTTCGGATGCCTGCTCTGTCTATCACGTCTTCAAGCGGTTTATTAGTCCGCGGCGCTGAATTCTGGATAACTACGCAGTCCATATCTCTGGATTCCTGTTTCCGTTCGTATTTCCACGCCCTTATTTGCTCCTTAACCCTCTGGGTTTGTGGACTTATTTCTCAATCATAATCCAGCTAAGCATTTCTTGCATTCAGGAGCGTCAGAGGAGGATGTGTTTCAGATGTCTTAACGTGATCGGTATTCGGGTGTATCATTTGTCGTTGAATACAAAGTTTTGACTGGCCGCAGTGAAGCCTTTACTTTGGTCGTCTTTATTCTAGTCTGTACTAATAACCTCAAAGTTGAGTCGGGAAAGCAGGCGGTTTTGGACAGTCGCCGTGTAGCTCGGTGGTAACCGATCATAGGATTGACGCTTGGACAGATTAGCTCAATCTCCCTCGTAGGTAAGATTAGTCTCATCCAATGCAATCATGCGCCCACACAGTATGTTAATTTCCGCATCTCCCTTTAGAATTTTTTCGTTCCGAATAAGTCTTTTTAGAGGGAATCACCCAACGGATCAAAGGAAAAATGTCTCCTACACTGTCTTTTATTTATTTTGGTTTTCCTTGTGAATAGCCACTACATTTATGAGCTAATCATGTTCCATCCCGCGTTTGCGAATTTTCATGAAGCTCCACCCTCCTTTTTCTCCCTGTGATACTGTACTTCAATTCACTTTAAGGCACAACTCACTTTTAGCCAGCTTCTTTATTCATTCGATACGAAAACTGATCGAGCATTCTCGCCTTCTCCTCCCAGATTCACCTGAAAGTAGTCCATTCAATCATTCAGAACTCTTCGTCACTCGGAAAATCGCGTCCGACGACGGAAAAATATAACGGGTCGTCTCTGTCACACTACTTGGCATTTCCTTATTTGTTTTTCACAACGCTGATCATGCTGAGCCTACTTTTACCCGAAAATTGGGTCTCGGTGTTTTTTCGCTTACAACATTACATGAGGACGTAAGTTTCCTCTTGACCAGTACTTTATTAACCCTTTTGCTCTCTATGGAGTAACGAATGTGACAGCCAACGGTTTTCATCGTCTTTCTATCGATTTTCTCAATAAATTTCGGCAGAAAATTCTGGGACCGGTTGTGTCTTTCGCTATAGCCCCCTACTTCCTGTTAAAGTCAGACCATCGGAAATAAAATCCGGAATTCACGGGAATACGGAAATTTGCCTAGAAGTGGATAAAAGAGTGCAAGAACAGTATAGTACGACCTCAGAGTACCGTTCCATAGGAAGGATTTTCACTGACAACTCCGTCATTTCGCCCCAGATCTCCCAAAAAGTGCTTGTGAACATTTCAATAGTGATATTCTCGTCTTGTGGCGGCCATCCATTCGGTTTTGCGGTCATCTTTGTACAGCAGACGGGCTAAGCGTCGTCAATTCAACTAAGCTTAGAACGACAGGTTAGCTGGTCAGTTCTTAAGGTGACGGAAGATGTCAATCGACGCTTCGGTGTTTAAGTATTCTGTCTTCTTATCCACCTCTTCCTCCTGATCACAGTAATTGAACGTACGAATTACTTTCTTGGACACTGATTAGTATCAACAGTGAGTTCATTATGCCAGTTGACTTCATCTGAAAGCACATCGGATCCAGGAAAGGCGCCATCGGACTACCAGAAAAGAGGCTGAAAAGTTTTAACATGAGCTAGTCCGCCACCAACTTGGGTGAGCAACGTAGCTAGGTTACCACTTATGGTTGGATAAAGTTTCTTGTCGATCACCAGGAGCTCAGTTTCAGTTAGATTACACGGGTTTGAGATTTCTCAACCTGTGGGGTGAGTGAATTAGCGATATCCCTGTTTGTGAGGTCGTTGTTTCCACTTACTGCCATGGTAGGCAGCATGATAGAATATCTAAACAACACAAATATCTAAACAAAAACAACATTATCTAAATAAAACAGCGGTTCACGCCCTTCATTATATGACTTCTGTCTCATCGACTGGAACCGCTCAACTGACCAGCTTTTTTATCAGCCCCACTTGGCAACGCTTTGGATATAGCAGCACAACAAACATGCAAACGTACTAGAAATCCGTTTGGTTGGTTGCTGTAAAATAGGAATGTAGTACTGCCAGTGAGGAACACAGTCCATGTCCGCCAAAATTGCGAGGAGCATTTTTATTACGTGCTTCGATATGAATCGACTGGAGCTTCTACCGATGGAGTAGCACCCTTCGGTCGTCCTGTAATTTTGTGGCGCTCGCACTCCTCTTCTGGTCGATTTCCCGTCAGTTTCTTTGATATGTATTCATGCTGATTTCGGGTTTCATCTTTGCTCCTCGTTTCACCACGTGTTTATCAAATTTCATTCCGTTTTTACCATCAGTAGTCAATCTGTTATGAAAAACATTGTTAGTCCTATAGTTTTATCGCGATTTGCAGATGTGGATTTACTGCTGTCAGTGAGCAGTAAAGCGGTACCTTAATGGTTAAAATTTGACCCAAAACTTGTGTTCCCACTTATCTCTTATAGCTAAATACATACATGCATACCAGTTAATCTTATTTTGCATTTGTTTCACTGACTTTCATTTGCTTCTTTGTTTTGGCGATGTCATATCCTAGTCGTCTTCTTTCGTTCCTGTAGTTGTTTGGATCTCTCGTGCAGTAAAACCCGGTCACAACCTGATTGTCTCTTTCGTTGTTTACAATTCTCTAGTGACAACAACATACACGACTCAGACAAAAACCGGAGTACTCACTGTTATAAACCCTTGTTTACAGAATACACTTAGTTCAAGTGTGCATTGTCACTTATCATTTAATTTGAAAGCCTCGCTATGGAATTGTTGCTAATCTTGACATTTGACAGGCTCACCTGAACATCACGTGTGTCTTTACTCAGTCTATCTTGTTGTCCACACTTACACTTGTCAGTTTGAGCCACATTGGCCAATGCGCTTATGCGGGCTGAAACAAGCTGGCGCGTTCGGCTCGTCCGTGTATCGCAAAGGTCGTATAGCACATTAGCGCCTTAGAAGTCAGTCTGACTCCTTTCTTCGTTCAACATTAAAGTCCACTTTGAGGGAAGTCCTTCCTCCCGTCAGTTCCAACTTTGTTTAAAGCTTCATCGTTACCTGTTGACTTATGTCTCTGTTTCAGTGGACCATTTGCCTTTCACCTCCTGCTTCGGGTACCTTCCATTCCCTCTGACGTCTATCTCCTGTTCATTTTCGTCGCATTAACTTGCCTTACCTGGCTTACTGAACTACGGACGCCAGACGACGATTCCAGTGACATTCAGGCTGTCACCAATCAAAAATCTTACGTATTCCGTTCCATTGTCATTTTACTATGTCTAACTGGATGTTTTATTTATGTGTTCTTACTTCTACACACTGCAATCTTCTACTTCCGAATAATGTTGTTCTGCTCTTCCGGTTTGGTTCTGTTGTTGTCTCTCAGTGTATATCTGACTTCGGAGCTCCAACGATTTCGGCCGTGGTTGGGCGGACTAAGGCTTGCGAAGCCAAAGTCACAATAATGTTTAGTTTCATTATTTGTTAGCTGTCTTATCGCTCTTTTTCTCAGAGGACGCATCTTGTCCATTGGGATTCATCCAGTTCCATAGACAGGCAGTCTATATGTTCCCAATACACTTTGTTACTTGTGTCCATTTTACTAACCACTGGGGAATCAGATAACGGATTCGTATGAGTTCTGTCTCGTCCAACTTTTTGCTACATAAGTGGAAAAACCCTTAATTTGATTAATCCGTTGCCAGACTTACCTAGTATTGGACTGTTATCTGCGATACACGTGGGCTCGGGCAGACTAACGCAACCGTCATTCTTAGGACAAACATGGACGCAAAGTGCATGCAGCAACGTGTGAGAAGTCTCAATCTCAACCCCAATTTGAAGAGTTCGCGTTGCAGCTTATTTCTTTGAAACACGTAACCTGTAGTGCAGTTCATTTTCCGCCCCTATAGTAGGATCCGGAGAAAGGCCAACTCTACAAAACCATGCTTATTTTTTCAGGAATGACCACCGATTTTAACTATCTGGCAAAATGAGGCACACTGTACGCAAAAATTCATACGAATTCTAAGGGGCCGACCCATTGCCTTGTTTCTAAATTCAGTTTGGTTATCGTCATTCCAGCTTTGCTGCACAAAGTGACCGCAATTACTTTTCAATGCCGCCCTGTTGTTCATTGTTGTCTCAATCGGAGCCAACCCATTAGCGCGGTGGATCAAGTTTCCTCGTTCGAGATTCGACCTTCAGTGTGCGTCTTCGATCTTGGACAATTAATTTTTTCTTTGACTTGAGAAAATGATTTGATTCCTATTTAACCGTTTTTCAATGAGCGAAGTCGATTCAGCTGCAACAACACTACAGTGTGCACAATTTCAGAGCTGATACTACTCAAACCGCTCATCTCCACTTTGGGTAACATTTCTCGATCGCGTCCGGGTTTTATGCCGTGAATAGCTGAATTTCGGCACTGTATCCATGACGGTGTAACTGAACTTTTGGTGTCCTAAGCCTTAAGTGGCGAAATTAGCTGTGTATCGTGGAACCCCGACAATAAGATTTCGCTCTACACTCCCAAACTCGCTAATGCTTCGGTTCGAAGTTGAGCGAAACAGCGATTAAACCAGGAGACCTCAATTTCGTCCATGTTCAGGCGTGAAGAGTTGCAGCGCACAAATCGTAAGGTCGAAAAGTATTTCCGGTCGCGTTGTGTAGCTTCTAGTAGGTACCATCAATGTGGTATGTGTCTAACAGATAGTACTGTCACTCTGTAATCTCACTTAACATTGAATACTAGCTAATGGCTCATAGAATAAAGAAGTCCTTGCTGAGCATTCCAATTTTATAGGTGCTCAAACCTGACAATTTGGAGTCTTGAGGTTCACGCCGAGGGACGATGGACTTCCAAGGTGGGTGAGTCCCCCGTTAATAATAACTTAGTTTACGAAGGCGTTTATGTCGCCTTTTAAGCTGGACATAAGTTTAACGGAAACCCGGGAAGTGCGCCTATCTGTTGAGTTCCAAGACGAGTAAAGCTGTCATTCTACTAATCTTATGAGTAGTGTGTTCCGTCAAGTGATTCTTTCCCTTATCGGTTAATGTAGGAGAGAAAGGGTGGTATTGTTCAGTTTCACATCACTCTCGTTTTGAACAGTCGTCCTCTTGTCCTGGCGCAATTATTCATGTGCATCCACACCAAAGGAGGGGGAAGCAATGGACTCCGGTTTCGCTCTTGTTAGAGCTCATCGGCTGTGCATATCCAATGGCCGTGCCGGGGTTTGAACGCCGGACACCTGACATGCTAGGCGAACATGTTACCACTATTCCACCAGCGCACGTTGAGCAATACACCTCCCACAAAACCCCCACATGCATCAACAAAAAGTTGTCCAGCGGGTTTCAAGCGTGTGTGGCGCTACCTGACTGGGAAGTCCTGACAAGCGGGCCAATCAATCGTCACAACCAGGACAGTTACTAGGTCCTCGTATCGATGATGTTTCGGGCATACTAATCACATCGCTCAAGTGCGAGCACGTTCGCCCGTTCAGATGCGTCCAACGTGCGTTGGTGGAATAGTGGTAACACGTTCATCTCGCATGTCAGGTGTCCGGCGTTCAAACCCAGGCACGGCCATTGGATATGCACTGCTGATGAGCTCTAACAAGAGCAAAACTGGAGTCCAGTGCTTCCCCCCTTTGGTGTGGATTCACATGGATAACTGCGCCAGGACAGGATGACGACTGTTCAAAACGAGAGTGATGTGAAACTGAACCATCAAAGCCTCATTGTGAACGGGGAAGGGACTTAGTGCTGGTTTACTACAATCATTCCGATGTGCTCAGACACTCACTCAGGCAATCTGGATAGAAACTGACAACAGTATAGCCACTGACATTGGTTAGAAGCCATATCTTGCAGCGTCTCCAACAAGGCGCAGTGAGGATCACGCGGTCCCCATCCTCGAAGGCGAGTAGCACCGACAGCACCCAAACGTTTCGTGATTTTTTCATACCCCTCTGCCAGGTCAAGTGTTGGCCACCTCTCTGCTTCCGCCACTCTGAGTTGAGCATGGAAAACGGTGGTCTCTAAAGCAAACGATGGTTAGACATACGCAACACGTGCCAACCACCGCAGACTGCTACTGGACACATCCTTCAACGGAATATCGTTCACAATCTTGGTGGTTTGTGTGAGTGGGTTAGCGCTACGACGAATGGACTAGTGGAAAGGCGTGCGTGAGATTTTTGAGTTCAGTCTTCTAACTTGGATCTAAAAAACCTTCGGTAATGACCTCCCACCCAGACTAATAACTACACGAACCACGTGTCACCTCGGATGATCTAAAACCGTTTTCGCACGCTCGCGTCCTATACGCCCTCTATTACGCTGGGGTGGAACCTCGACGATTTTCACTGGTCCTGCCACCAATGGGTGTGGCGTGAACCATAATCCACTACTCAAAACCTTCATATTTTCTACAACTTCCCTGTATCTGATGCGCACCCTGCAATCGTCCGAGTCTTTGGCCACAGCCAGAAATTCATCTGCATTTATTGGTAGTTTGTTCACTCTTCTCTTGAGCTCACTGATTCCGATTTGTAGTTCCCTGGCTATCTGTCTTATTTGGACCTTGATGTAGTCGCTTCATTTAATTGATAGAAAAGTCCTTCTTAGCTGACCCCTAGAAGTGCTTAAGCATAGTAACAATAGGATGCCCTGGTGATCGGTTCTCCACACATAACCCAGTCATTTGACATAACAATGCTTTCCTGTCGAAAATGAGGCATTTCTCAGCGATGGAGCCACCGAATGCTCAACGAACCTTTTTGGGATTGTTCCATAGAAGTCATGGATACGAACCTAACTGTGAGGCGAAACGAATCAGACCAACTCCATACTCAACGGTACTCTTTTTCCGTTCGCACTTCTTTAAAACCATTGTGGCGCTTTCGAAAGGGTTCTCCGATCTGAGGTTGTTTGGGAAGCAAGCTTCATAAGCACATGAGAAGAATTTTAACATACTTCATTTTTTGAGAGGCGTTCCCTGTGAATTCTATGTCTCGTTTTTGAATCTAGGCTTACAGCAAAACCCAACCCACAAAGCAAGAAGGAAACGACCGAATCACAGCATGACGACCACATACAGAACTGCCGAATTGAATGCACCCAACGAACCAACCAGACAGATTGAAACCAGGTGAGATTCACAGAAGACCAATCAAACTACACCCAGATACTGTTTAGAAGCTATATAATCACAGGCAGAAGGGGAGGAATTCACCCACTCAACCCTGCACTGACGATGTCACCTCGACTGGTTACAGATTTTCCATTCTTCTCTTGAGACTCCCGTGTCCCTAAGCATCAAAGTGGCCAAAATTTTAATTTTTTGAAATCGTGTTACTTGAAGTAGTCAGTAGTTCGTCGTTTTCGCTGTTTGGTGGCTGTCGGAGTTGGATAACTCACACATTTCCTCATCTAAAGATCACCTATTTCTGCTCTGATCATTGTCAGTAATACGACGTTGTTAGAGGATAATCTCGGCCAAATAAAGCACAACCCCAAAATGAATCCATCTCTCGAAGTTTATTTGATCTGTTGACCAGTTCTAAAGCAGTAGACCACAGATCTACGGTACTTCCTGTGTGAATACGGGCGGAGCAATCAAGCTAACTTATGGGTGAATCTCGACGGTGGGATGAGGGGGCATCTCCGCCAAAACGTTTTGGCAGGCAGACAAGTTGGTAACAGATATTACACCTTTGATACTAAAAGGTGGCCTAATGAAGAAGACGACGGTATGCCATAAAATGTACCTTATTTTCCTATGCTTGTTTTTTCGTGTGATGGTGGTTAGATCAAGTGACGATTTTTTATCCCAATGACGGATCACAAGAACTGTCTAGTGATCATTCTAAGAAGTCCACCCTTAGGAAAGTCCCCCTGCCCAGTTGAGGCTACTCCCCAAGAGTGTTTGACCCCCCCCCCCTTTTCGTCTTCTTACCTGTGAGATCAGTCTATGCGTCGCCCCGAGTTCGTTGTGCGGTGTCTTTCACACTGCATCCTTTTCGAGAACTACCACTTTGAACAAACATTCATATGCGAATAGTCTTCAAATCCAGCAACTTGAAATACTACTTGTCGTACAGTCGTCTGGTCTGCACAATTACCTAATACGACAACACAGACATCATACAGCTATTGCGAGTTTGTTAGTGGGGTAGCAGCTTCCCATATAACATATCTTCCTGTTAAAATCGCGTCTAAATGTTCGCATGTGAACATCTGGTGTGATATGACGTTAGCCATTGATCTACGTGAGACAAATTGTGGAACCATCTGGATCTGCCAGGTCGCAGTTCGTCTGAAAATGTGGAAGATGTGGGCCGTTTCGTACAGATTGCGGTTCCCTTATAATAAGAGCCGTCGAGGAAAAGTTGATGCATCAAATATGAGAAAGCGATTCTTCATGAATGCAGGAGAGCTAATGAGAAGCA
The DNA here is from genome assembly GCF_000715545.1 of Opisthorchis viverrini. Lineage (NCBI taxonomy): Eukaryota > Metazoa > Platyhelminthes > Trematoda > Opisthorchiida > Opisthorchiidae > Opisthorchis > Opisthorchis viverrini. Next base: position 212,569 of record NW_008752010.1, on the reverse strand, counting down.
AAGCGGCCACTATATTGAACACTCGCTATCGCCAGTTTGTGCAAAAATCAAACACCGCTATGGCTCATGAGACCTCGTTCAAGGCACGGTAACCGGATACATGACTGATACTTGCACTCCATCTGATAGCAGTCGAGGTATAGACTAAGCAGATAACGTGCAACTTCAAAGTTGGAGTGTGCAGCATATTGTGTTATTTGAGTCTCATTCGCGTTGCCAAATATTGTCGAAGACTGCGTTGCCAAAACCCCGAGAGGCGATATGAACTCCTCAAAAAAGCTGAAGGACGATTGGCAATCGTCTGATTTCATTTTTCTCATCTTTCCACATGTGTTAGCTGATACTTGAAGTGATCTCTCATTCGGATGAATTGTGGACTTCCTCGGGGTTTTTGCACTGAGGACTATGCCGCATTTCCTTATAATGCTGGAGATACATTTTATTCCGTGTAATTTCGTCGAACCAGTCAACTTTGTGTGTCTTACAAGTCTCATGTTGAAACCTCTAATCCCCTCCTGGCCGCGGGTTTCCCTCTTCCTAACTCACATTTTCACGTTAACTTTCGAGCAGCACTCTGAATACGGTTGTTTCTCGTGCATCTAGTTGAATGGATCGTTCCCTTGGTAGCCAACTATGCTATAACGCAATCACATCACTTTCACCCAGACAATTTGTGATGTAATCACTTGCTTGGAGTGCTTCAGCTATAAACCGTCTACCAAGCGCGGTGGTTCTAGTTGCTACAATCTACATTCCCTAGTTCAGTGTAAATCTTTTTATGTGAATAAGCCACATCAAAATTGTTTAATATGAACCATGTGGGTGACCACGCAAGGAATGTTATGGCTTTGGAGAAGGCCTTCCTATTGCGCTTTTTTGGCTGAACTCGCTTACACGTAGCATTCAGTTTATCTACACGTTACACCGCAAAGAAACTATGACCCACCTCTGGAAACTTACCGTAATTGCACTTCCAGTGGGTGAGAGTGGATGATTCTTGGTTAGCGAGTTACAGCTGTCATTGAAAATCAAACTTACCACTCGTAAATTTTGCATCGTTACCAATAATCGCGGGCGCAAAAACACCGGAAAGTGAAATGCCGGGACTGTTCAGATTTGTTTTTTCATAACAGATTTTTAGGGCAACGTTTCCACCTAACTTTCCTTCAAAATATTCATAAAGCATTTCGCTCTGTTTTTAACTTGTTTGTCTGGACCACTTCTTATTGGACGACTTTATTTGTGTTTCAGTGCACTCCATAACTCAGTTTTAAGACGCATAATTTCATGCTTTCGTATACTGGCTGCACTATTTCGCTCCAGATGGTCACAGTCGGGACTACAAGTTTTCCAACCCAACAACTTAGCGGAATCCAACACATGTCAACAAGTGATGCGAGAGACGTCAACCAACACGATTAACTAAAACACCCGATCTTTCTCTCTAGTCGTGGCAACGAGGCATTATTAGGTACTCCGTTGCTGCACTTCAGTTTTGTTAAATGCTCAGAATCCCCAATTTGGCAATCTGAGAAGGCTTCATTCTGAACATGTATTTGACTGGCCTCTTGACCAAAAACAGCTGTGACCTTGTCATCAGAACCTCCAGTAAAACTAACGTTTCGGAAGAAACACGAGGACGATTTCGACCGCACATCCACACAACTGGAGACAGAGGAATTTCTCTCACATACAAATTGGCATTTTTCAGAAAGTTCGCGGCTCTATCCAGAACCGGTAAAATGGTAAACCCATTTCCTAACTGATCCTTTTGGTTAATACATCGTACTTTTATATGATGCTCATCTGAAGTCACATCCACAGTTAGACGAATTTAAGCGTGCATGTGTGGTAAATGGTGTAGGTGAATGGGGGTCAGTGGGTAACAAGAACAAACTAGTTTTTCGAGTAGAATCATCCGTAAGTTTGCTTGAGTGTAAAGTCATGCTAGTTTCTTTTGAACCCGAAGCTGTGGGTCAGGTAGCCGGAATCCGATAGTCTCTTCGATCGACAATAGTCCCAGTCGTACCAAATCGGTTGTTTCAACTGCGTTTTTGTTTACGTACTTCGGGTTAGTTCCATTTGATCAGCAGTGTTTTGCCTATCACAACCAGGTAAACACCAATATAAGACGCAAGCGCAGTTCTGCGTTTAAAGGTGCTTACATTGAAGCCGAGTTCATTTTGATCACCGGAGTGTTTGTTGCTCTCTACAAGCGTGGGCCTAGGCTGTCCAATCCATCAGCCTCTCATCTAGTCTACGTGTTCTCCTGAAGCCGTGAAGACGCTTAAATCGGCAGGTCAAACAGACACCAGCGGAAAATGCGCTAGAAATCATTCCAAAGTAGTTAATCTAAATGCGATCATGAGAACCGTCAGGTCAAAGGTCAAATCGCAGTCTTGTATCACCAGTAGGCAGACATGTGTTAGATACTGGCCATCGGATTGACCCGGTCAACTTCCTCCGAGCATCGTTGCTCAACACAAAACCCGGTAAGCGAAGCGCGTTCATCAAATCAGGCCTGACCTATGCGCACAAAAGCGGTTTGGTTACCCTCGCATTAACCGACTGACTTACAGAATCCAGACAACCAGTGTCTGTTCAACAATGTTTTCACCATTTATTTACATCACTCGCACGTTTTATGTCCGCGAGTGAAAAGAGTAGGGGAAATGCTAATAGTGGAGCATACGTCCCCTTTCAGTTTCACTGAGATGGATTAAGGGGACGCAATGCTTTGAACTTGAGTATGCCAGTCTGGATCGGCTCAGGAGTGAGTTGGAAGCTAGGCTCTTTAGTAATGTGTTGGAATATTGGTAGCTCGGGTGTATTAGTTGGTAGTTGATCAGGTGGCTATTGATCTGTTCGCCGAGCTTGGCAATTGATTTGCAAACGCTTCGTCACCATTCGAGGAGATATCTTCAGCGCACTGAGGCCTGATAAAAAGTTCGTAAAACTCTTCTGGTCATTAGTGATGATATGGTGCAGTCCCTGACCACAAATGACAGGAACTTCGGTCGAAGATTAACGGGATTAAACATGAGACTTTTCCCGTCTATCTTCTTTTCAACTTCGTAATTATGTCTGCCATGTACGTCTTATGAACGTGCGGTTCTCTTTTAGGTCAAAAGCATTCTTAGATGAAACATTTTTGAATGAACAGCCACTAATATTCTGTCGCATAGATTCGGACATTGGTCCCATGATTTAATCACGTTTTATCCGAAACTATTTTGTGCTCGCAGAACAGTTTCTTCGAGCAGTCTTTTTAAAAGTTCCTTGTTCGTTTACCAATGCTCCCTTCCACCTGCTGCCCAAAATTCGTTTAGTTTCACCAAGCAGTCCATGCTGTACGACACTTTTGGTGTAAACCGACAAGGGACCTTTATCAGCTTCAGCAAACCGCAGTCTAAAAAGTAGCCGTAATATGTATTAGATACTGTACTGTTTAGAAGTCACATATTGCATCTCTTTTTGTTCTCATTGATAGGACAGGTTTTGGAAAGAGGGCTCGCAGCCTATTTCAAACGGCTCAAAGAGCACTCACAGGGCTCACTGGAAATGTAATGACACCCGTATTCTTGGAGTACATTTTCAGTTCTATCGGATCACTTGTAATGCGACACTGCACTGTTAATTATTTTATATTGTCTTCCACAATTTTTAACAAAATACTTGCTTTTCCTCAAAGTTGCTCACTCACTTCACGAATCCATGTTTCATAATCGACTGAGAGTTTATAATTCAATCAATAACCGATATCAAGCATTCGTTTCTTTCCGGATGTAATATTCTTTGTTAACTGAAAGTACGAGTCCCTCAGCCTCAGGTCGTTATTGCTAGCTGCGTGCATTTGGCTGCTGTCATTCAGTGACATGGGAAACCAGATGGTTCGAAGTAAACCACGCCACAGGTGACGCAAATTAGCAAAACGTGATTCGAAATTCGTGCACTTTGTTGAAAACAGTTTCTTCGGAGCTAAGACAACTACAGAGGTATATGAAACTCTCCACAACCTCCGACGCTTCTCCTTGACTTAAATGGGGCATGCTCAGAAGCTGCGCACTCTGAAGCATGACTCTGCAAATTACAGCTTATTCAGCAGGGCCTGTGCTTTGCCTTCGACTTCAGAAATGAGGACGATATCGCCTGTATACTCCAGATCAACAAGATCCTCATCAGCTAAAACCGGGATTCTGAAGACCTTCCGGCCTTAATATTTCATCAATGATAAAGTTGTACAAGAACAGAAAGTGGGCATCTTTGTCGTAGAAACTTTCTGGGAGATCACCACACACTGTCACACGCTAAGAATCTAAAGACCGGACTTCTGGAGCATCCTCAGTTGAGCAAACGTAGTCAGAAGCAACGGGCGATCTACGGAACCGAAGGCGTTCTTTCAGTCAAGTAGCATCGAAATTTTGGATCATTTTTAAACTAAATTCTGCGCGATAAATTAGTAACAACAGAAGTGTTTTCAAAACTCAATAGTTGATCTTTTCACTGAGCGTGCCATTTTTATAAGATGGGCATCGTTATCGGCTCACCTAACGGTTTCCTTTCTCCAGGTAGACGTAGGTAGGTTAGAAATGAACCGAATTAGGAACTATTCACAGTCCGTGAACAGAGTGGGTAAAAGTTCGTCTGAACCAGGAACACGGTGACGCCTGAGTGGTGGATATTTATCTGGACAATTGTAAGGCATACCTGGATACCATAATCACAGTTCATGTTTCCGTCTAAAGAGATGAGAAGTAGCAGGCGACTGAATGGAATGTTGATTGGAGTATCATGCTCAATGGCTAAGACATTTTCTTTTTCTGGATACCAGTCAGTCCTTGTGACCCTTGACAGTTTTGTTCGACAGGGTGCGCTTGTCTAAGTGTGGGCGCCCTGTCAGTATCCCAGCCCGCGTACAACTATGAACTGCATACATACAAGTAAACTCATGCCACACCAGCCGTCGCGTGGTGCCATCAGCCGAGTCGCCTTACTCGCTGCATACAGCAGGGCGGGTTGGCGAAAACAGGCTACCACTGACGCCTCACTTCCTCCTCGCTCTCTCTCTCTCACACACACACATTTCTTCCCTCACTCGCCACCCCATTAATAACTCTCTCCTTGTACGCCCAGCACTTAGGACTGATGGCTCCCTTCGTCATGCATACGTGCAAAATCTGCCCGTCACATGGTGCCGACATCCATAGGTATTTTCAAGCCACGAAGCCCAGTCTATCTGGCTGCCTTGCATGTCCGCACTCTGAAGCAAGCAGGACAACAAGCTGTTCTTGCTCTCAAACTAGACTCGCTTGGCATTGATTTGTGCTGTCTCAGAAACAATAATTCAAATTGCAAGCACAGTGGCCGAGCCGCCACTGAATCAGTCTCCGCTTGCTTCCGGCTGCGCATTTCTGGTGATCTAGAGGCTGCGGCAGGATGTGTAGGGGTTGGTATCGTCCTGAGTCATCGGATAGAAGTATCCTTACTTGACTGGGTACCTGTTGATAGTCGCCTCTGTGTGGTTCGTCTCGCAACGTCTGTGAAGGAGCCTCACGACCAGCAAGTTGACAGATGACTTTTTATCGTGTATGCCTACACCCCAACTGCCTGTAGCTCCGGCGCCCTGAATGCCCTGCTGCGCGGGCTAAAAGCTCAGATATCGTGGTGGTTGTGCACAGGTTGACAGGCTTAGCGTATCTGAGACTCAATTAGGTCAATATGGATTGGCTCAGACCATGGCGAATGATTGCTTTAGCTGTGCATTGATCGCAGGCTGTTTATCTTCAGTACTAACTCCCAAAATAACCGAAGTCGTCTGGCCACTTGGTGTCCTCCAGCAGCAGGCCAGCCACAAACTCAGGTCGACCACATTGCCATCAACTACCAATGGCGTGGATCAGTAACTGACTGCCGGGCGCTTTGGAACACATTTGTGGACCCTGACCACGCGCTCGTCCGGAGTCGCTTCTCTTTACGTTTTACGGGGCCGCGTGAGATGCGGACAAATGGCTTGGCAAATGAAAGGCTGGCACATCTGGATGTAATACCAACCTACCAGAATCGTTTTCTAGAGTCTCTTCCAAACGCTCCACCATCAGATGTGAACTCATACTGGGACGAGATTGCACCTCTTTGCATAGTGCTGGTAATTTCGCCTGTGGCATGGCACCACTAGGCGCGCTCAAACACTGGATATCAGGCCAAACGGTGGCACTGGTTATATCTCGGAAAAATATCCCAGCCGGCCCAGAACATAACTTGATGCGACGAATTATCAGACATCAAGTGAAAAGGAGCGTGAAGTGTGGTGGATACAGAAAGCCAAGGAAACGGAAGAGGCCCAGAAAGCCGGTAATGCCCGGAGATTATTTCAGTTGATACGTGCGACCGGGCCCCGGAAACCACCAGTGAGTGAAACCACCGAGGGTCGGAAGGGAGTGACTATCTCAACTAAACAAGAAAGCCGTTGGGCCGAACACTTCAAACAATAATTGCCATGGCCACCAGCTGGCACCCATCTGGAACCCACAGGTGATGTAGAACCCTAGACGGTGGACGTGGAACCGCCTACGGCCTCGTAGGTTTATGGCTGCATATATTCTCTTAAGCGCCACGAAGCCTGTCGTCCGGATGATCTCCCACCCGCATTGTTCAAAGATGGGGGTGAAATCCTCAGTCAGAAGCTGTCTGGTCTGTTCGCTTGTATTTGGAAAAAGGAGTCTGTCTTAGTCAACTAAGGAGAGTCGGTGATAGTCCCCATTTTCAAAAAACGGTCTCGTGGTGAGTGTGGCAACCATAGGAGGATCAGCTTGACCCCGGTCGTAACCAGACTGTTGGCGTCACTTGTGCTTCGTCGCCTCACGCTTGTTCGTGAGACACTAACTCGAGAGCAGCAAGCGCGATTCCGGCCCGGTAGGGGGTTGCGTTGACCAAGTATTCGCACTTCGTCAAGTGCTAGAACAACGTCATACGTACAACCGACCCACAATTTTAGTGTTCGTGGATTTCCAAGGCACTTCTGACTCGGTTGACCGGTCTGTTCTGCTTGACACGCTTGCCCACCAAGGAATGCCCAGGGAGTTCGTAAACATAATAAGCTCTTTGTATTCCAAGACTTCCGGACGTGTGGGAGTGTACGGTGAGCTTTCCAGAAGCTTCCGTACACAAAGCGGTGTCCGTCAGCGATGCCCACTCTCCCCATTCCTGTTTAAATTTGTGATTGATGAAATCATGAGACGAACGCTGGAAGGTCTCCGAAACCCCGGTGTTCAAATAGCCTGTGAAGAAAACCTTGTCGATCTCGTGTTCGAAGAGGAGGAGAAGGCGCAGGTATTCTTGGATGAACTGATCAAAGTCACCCTGCCCTTTGGTATGCACTTTGCACCCACACAGTGTAAAATCGTGCTCCTGGACATGCAGTCACTGAACACCTCACTTACAATCCAGGGAGAGGTACTGGAAGTTGTGGAGCGTTTTACGTATCTTGGAAGTTGTATTAGTTCTGATTGTAGTGTGACAGATGAGGTGAATGCACGAATCTGCAAGGCTCGGCTATGGCGTCAGAATGGTTTAACCCTGAATCTGAAGGGACGTGTGTATCAAGCTACAGTACGGGCTACTTGGTTTTATGGCTGTGAGACCTGGCCCATGTGAGCAGCGGACCTGAGTCGTCTTCAAGTGTTCGACAATCATTGTCTCAGGACCATAGCTCGTGTGGGTTGGTGTCGGTGAATCCGTAACGATGCAGTTAGAAAGCGCAACAATCTCGCACTTTCACCCACAGCTCATTTCTACTCTCGAGCGACTGCCACCAACACTGCATTGGTAATTTCACTTAGGCTGGGGACCAGCGCAACAAACGTGTTAACTGTCATTAGTACAACCAGAGGTACAAACATTCTATGAATCGAACGGTGTATGTGCACACAAATAAAAACCTTGTGGTTCAGTTTTTATATACTTTCGGTGGGTAACTGCAGTTCGACTCATTTAAGTGTAGGCAGGAGCAACCGAACTGTTAGAAGTGGAGTTGCACAACAAACTCTCCATAGAAAGCACCTTAATCCCTTATCTACCTCAGTGAAACGTTTTTACTACCAGTAAAGATTCTTCGAAAGGCATCGGATTCGTGAATTCTTCAATGCTCCTCTTTGGTGCAGCGTTTGACGAATCGCTCCACGCATTCACGATTGAAGGAGTATTTTACCAAACAGCTCATCATATACGAAGTAGTGTATTGTGAAGCTAACTGATTCAGCCTATCTATTCACGTGATCCCCTATGAAACTGGCGAAGGGGTTAGGAACTGCAGCGTGTGTATGGTGTTTCTTCAAGTGAAATGCATAACACACGGTGAAAAAGGTCACATGACTGCGTGCTTAGCAGAACCAAATAGCCTGATACACAGTGCAGTTAATGCACTTGACTATGGCATCGGTCACATGTTAGACCGATCGATGAGACAACGGTAATTTGAAAATACCTCGGAATCGTCGTTCGCAGTTAGAGAATTTGGTGTGTTCATCGGGCAATTCGGTAGGCGAATACAATCTATTTTGAAACACATTCTGGTCCAGAAAAATTGTTAATCACCACCAGTGTACGACGAAGCGTCAGTGTTAAACAGTGGTGTTTTACTATCGCTGTGTTATTATTATCATCGTTATTACTGGAAGCCATTCAGTACGGCCATTTGCTTTGTTTGCATGTTTCGAATAAGTTACCGTGCAGCTTAGAATGCCTAGGCTAATTAAAAGTCAGGTCACCGACCTGCTAATATGGACGCTTGCTTTAGCCAATTAGGTATAAGAAATCCGTCAACTTATATTGCATTTAAATGGTGTTGTGGTATGCACTCAGATCAGTAAGCATGACAGTGGGCTCCATATTGTTGAATTGGCCAGCAATAAATTTAGTCGAGAATACAATAACTGTTATAGAACAGCGGTCGCAAAATATTAACAAACTTGGTCTTTTACCACTCATTCCTCAAGAAAGGTAAAGCACTTCTCTGTTCTTAGTTGAATTCGCTTGGTAAGATTAGGACTGGTCAAAGATCTGTTTGAGGTACAGTAGAAAATAGCTTGCAAGCTACGATTAGTCTACGATTGCCCTCATACATTACTATACGGGAATTTTCTGTCGACTCTTCGCCCTTACTGTTAGTAGTAATGATGGGTGGGAACCACTTGCAAAGTGGAATAAAATATACCTATCTGGCCGATGGCTGGTGTATTCTGAAATACACCTACTGACTGAGTGGATACGCTTTCTTCTGACTCAACATAACCATAATGCATATAATATGGCATACCTGATACACATTAAGTAGAAAATCTGTAAGCACATCAATCTTGTTACAGTAATTCTTCTTCCGTCCCGCCAAGTCAAGAATGAAAGTATTTTATTCTAGTTTGGTTCATATCCGAGCTAACCNTATTGCCTTTAATGCATAGCTCCCTTCCCAAGTCCCCCACCTAACAGTCCACTGATAGTGCACTGACACGCACTAATCTATCAGCTCCCACCTCCCCAAATCATCGGCGAACGAAACTCTGGCAGCTACAACCACTTTACGACAAGTACGCGGTTATTACAGCTGACGAAATGGAATGAATGAAGGGCTTAATGTTCGAATGACGTCGTTCACACTTGGAACTTGACAGACATGGTTTGTGCATTGCTGATGAAGCATTGTTACTACTATTTTTTCCTACTTTGAGGTGGGTTAGCCAGAATAATCACGTGGGAATAAGAGGTTAGTTGTTCAAATGGGGATGATCTCAAGACAAGTTCTGCAGGGCTCACAACTACATTCAACTGACGCAGACCTGTCAGTGTCGACAACCAAAGTAGTAAACGAGGTTCTGGATACATTGTCTCACGAAAGACATTCATATATCAGCGTTTCAGCAACCATTTTTTGCGAAATTCCACCAGTAAGGGTCTCCTGAAAAGGTATGATCTCAACAAGTGTGTAGCCAGACTGATGTTCTTGTCGTTATTGAATTAGTAGCTGGGGGAAAACTGTTATGATTATTCCTGCAGTTTTTTTACTTGCCTTAGGCGCTGGATACTGCTGTTCACCATTTCCACCATCCTCCTGAAATGTCCCGTTCTGTTGCATCCATTTCACTAGCTTTCTTCCGTTTGATGGCCTACAAGCATTAGTACTGGGTACTGTGGCGAAACAACCTACTCCGTGATGTTCGTCCGAATACCACCGTACCTATACAAAGTATGCTGGTATCACCATGACCAGTCAGATGACATGGACTTGTGATTTGAGTTATTTCGCTCCCCTATTTCCTTGTCCATCTAAGCCTTAGCAGCTGGTGTTAAACGTAAATCTAGACTTTCAGATTCAAAGCCTTTTCACGATTCTGTCATGCTTACCGCCTGTACAACTGCGATGCATGATCTTCCTTAATTCGCTCAAACCTCATGCCCTAAGGTTGTGCCTTGTGTATACATAGCATGTCATCTAGTGGTTTCAGATTACTACACCTGAAATTTATCCTGCCTCCAGGGTCAAGCCACATTTCCAACAAACGCATGGTGAAACGCATATTTTCGATGAATCCAGTAACTAAAGGAATCGGGACTTACTCAATATATTAGCGCCTAAGTATGGTCTCTGACCGAAAGTACAATGTGTAGGTACAGCCAGCTGCCGATGGAACAGAGAAGCACGCAAACAGGCCCTATTACTCCCTATTACACCATATGGCCTCTGTGGCAGAGCACTTCGGATTTCCGTCACCGATAACGGATAACAGAAAGTGATGGTCGTACAGGCCACGCAGATTGATTGATGCGTGACAGGCACACTTTTGATGTGTGTCTATGTTCATCCGGTGTTGTGAATTCTCGCCCACACCGAGCATATCGGTCTTTAACCTTGGCCGTTATGTTCTATTGGTTTGCCGTTTCGCCTAGTTTTTACGGCTCATGTTTTGTTCACCATATTCACAACCTCACACCAGCTTTCGGAACCAGACTGTCTTTCCGAGACAGACAATAATGGAATGGTACACAGAGGAAGAATATAAAGATTCATGTTTTGTGAGGGGCGAGCATGCTGTTGTAGCTGGGTGACGAACCCATTACTTAGCCACAATTCACTACTACCCCGATGTTCGCTACTACCCTCCAGTTGGGCAAATCAGTTGCTTTCAGTGCGTTCTCGATTTTGGACGTGTAACCAGAACCAGAATGACCGTTACTAGTTTCTCACTTGCAACCCACCGTCCCATTCGATTCACACAGCAGGACTGTTCTATTTTCGTCTACACTGTGGGTGCTCGAGGGCAGTGACGTACATCTATCCACAGGTGAAACAGATATGGGGGCCGGAAAACGTCTACACCTTTCAGGTTGAAAGCAAGCATTTGAACGGGAGACTTAATTCTCGGTGCAGAACAGGCTTAATCGACTCATTGGTTGGTTATGCCGTTTTCCGATCCATTTCAGCGCTGTCTCGGTTGTTTTCTCTACTGTGCCGTTTGGTTTTGCCACGGCACAGTCAGTCAGCATATTTCTATGTCCGAGAACTCGGACGCGAAACGGCGACGACAACAGACCAGCACCAGTCCCATTCCCACCCCGCGTCACATCCTAATCTCATGTTAAGGCAGTTCTTTTGGCGTCTTCATCGTACGTGATTGAGGCGAATAAGGTAGACCATCCAAGGATGAAAGTAACTGAAGACAGAAATTGCAATTAAACGAGCGGGATAGAAGAAAGCTCTTAAACGGTGGTTTAAGCCTCGAGTCCAAGTCGAATAGGACTGGGCAATTGACTCAGCAAACTCCGTTGTGAAAAAAGTGCAGTTCACCAAAACACCTACCACATACCTCTCACGCTCATGTGTGCAGTTTCAGGAGGGCACTGGGATAGGCTGTGACCTGCAGGAAAGATTATGCAGAGTTTGAAACTCGGTCTACCAGCAGTGATAGGAAACGGCCCCCGTGGTTGAGTAAGGTTGGATTAGAAAAATGCAAAAATAGCTAGCGTCAATTAGGCTTTAAGAAGGTGCTTTTATGGATGCTAGTGGACATCCTGTTGGTCAGTTCGAGGAAAATTTGTGATGCAACTGATTAGAAAACAGTGGGCCGTTTACAAGTATCTGCTGCGCTGGACTGCCACAGCACTTAGGTGCAAATCTTTGACGATTATCTTATCCAGCGATTTAATTCACGCAGCCGTGTTCGTGAGATCGAGATGACTCAGTGGTTAAATTTACTGACCGGAATGTCCGTGGTTCGAATCCGACCTCTGCATATTGACTGTTCCTGTCTAGGCTTGACTAATCTGACAGTATCTCCGCCCTCGTGCTTCCTTCGGACGGCATGGGCGCTATGCGCAAAGGACTACTTCAGCTGAATGGTTGTTATTCATTATTAACCGTATTTGTAGGATGGAGGATTTCACACTGGCATTCCCTGAAGCTTTGCTGGGAAACCCGATTGAAGGGATCGATTAAACATTTGAGTATGAGAAAATGTTTTGCAAAAGACCTTATCTACGACGATTAGGACTCAGAAAACGGATACAAGGTAGATTCAATCGCTCCCGCCCTAGCTGCCGGACACTAATAATCAAGGCTAACACACCTGGACATAATGTATGCTTTGAACCATAAACATGGTGTTACAGAGGTATTGTAAAGAGTCGGTGGATTTACCCAAAACGATGACTACACAATCGGTCCCAAACATTTACTAATCGACCATAAACATGGTACTTTACAACACCAGAGGATACATTTTAGATACGCACTGTTTGTTAGTGAGATTCTAGAGAGTGACCGTTAATCAAACGAAATTCCTTCTACAAGGATTTCTTATCGTCTACTGTGAATTCGAATGCCATCTCATAAAACATACGTATTCTGTATATTATCAGGCCGGGATTTTTTTTCATTTTTCTAGCTTAATTCGTTATTTCCCAACTGCTAGCGGTGCCGTTTTGCTACTCATCTTTTTAGTGACTCTTTACGTACAGTCGCCTCCCATACACGCACATGCACGCATGTATGCACGAACAAACTCAGTCCGTACTTCCTTTCTGTGGGTCATCGCTCTCTTTGAACTCCGTAGTTTAGTATCCGTAGTTCGACACGAATTTGTTGATTATGGCCTACTGTACAAACGTTCGGCTGTGGAATGCATCCAATAAACCCCGTTGTAACAACCCTGTTTCTTCAGGAACATGAGAGTGGATCGTATAATTTTGTCTAGTAGATCCGACCTTCGATAGCTGATTCCTAGACTGTGTGTATTCCTCGTTATATATTTAAAAGACAGATTTGAAAAGTCTTGAATATGGACCCCCAACATATAAAGTAACCCAGAGGACAATCTCCTTGAATGGGCCCGAACCCGGGGCCCCTTGTTTACTGGTAACACAAATGAGCTCCAGTGAACAGTTTCCCACGTTGTATATTGTTTTTCGCCTAACCTAATACTAAAAACTGGCACACTGGTCTTAGATGATGATGAGCCCGCACATATTTCCCTTAGCACAAGCACGACGTCGTCCATCACTGGCTTAATGCTCCTCTGCTTTGCCAGACTACGAGGTTTGTCGCCCCTAAACCTCAAGTTTACAAAAGTGTGATTCGGCCACACGCTCCGATTGGGTGCAATTTGTCCGTCTGTTAGCACTTAGATACGTGATCCCCAAGAAAACTGAAGGTGAGTGGAGACTTTTCCATGAATATCATAGACTCACATTACCAGACCGTTATTCTATTCCTCACATTCGTGGTTCTTCTACTCGGCTACATGGAAACAATGTCTTCTCTCGGGTTGATTTAGTGCGCGCTTGCTTCTCACAACAACCTATGGCATTTTGAAGATCGCAGTAACTACCACTTTCAGACTGCGTGTTTGTATACCTCTTGGTTTGCGCAATGTTACTCAAACATTCTGACGTTTTATTGGTCACGTTCTTTGAGGTTTGCACTTTGCTTACGTCGATGGCATTATTGTTACCTGGGATTTTTGAAGACAACTTTTGCATTAGTTTAGTTTTTGATTGATTCACACAACGTAGTCTTACCATCAGTGAGTCTAAGTGTTTCTTCGACTTTCCTGGCCATCATATATTGCTGGTAGCACTCAGCCCCTATCCTACTCTCAGACTACTCTCTACCGAACACTGTTACCGTTTTATCCTAGACAGTTCTGCTGTCGCTGGATAATCTTCAATCAAATTCCAAGATTCTGTTTCTGAACCCACTATCTATCGATGCTATAGAGGAGAATGTTGCTAGCTCAGGTAGCGTAGCTGGTAGTTGGTTTGTTCACTGAGCTGGGCAGTTTGAGTGCATCAAATGCAATCAAATTGCCGAGCTCAGTGAAAAAACCAACGACTGTCTATCGATGCATTTTGTGTAGCTAAAACCATATTCACTGTTGTTTCCACGCTATCACACCTTAATTCTGACCCAGATGTGCAGCTGAGCCATCGAAGCGATTCCTATCGAGTTTGCGTTGGTTGTATCCTCCAGTACCTATACCTGAATGACTAACAGTCACCGACCTCTTTTTCCTGAAGGTGACAACTAGCCAACTATCAGAAATTTTCGGCAGCTTTCGGAAGACGGATCTTTTATTGCCTACGCTTTTGCCTTCAACCTCAACTCTTATGATTATACCTCAAGCGAAATATGGCCAATTTCTTCCACCTGGCTTTCCACAATAGATATTCGGTCTATTGACGACCAAGCGTTAGTGCAGTCCAGCACCTGTTTAATGTGTTGCGAGCGCTTCATTCTTCCAAGTTACCAGCTGTTTTTTGTGCTGATTGTCATCGTCCAACCAGTCATTGCATCTTGGGCAATTTCCGTTTTTGGTTCACTTTCGTCATCATACTTAGTTCATTCAAATTGTACCACAATTCTGCCGGCTGACTGGATGGATTAAAAGCTACCAGTGTGGAACATCAGCATACTTCCGTTTCTTCTGGTCCCACACACTCACTCCGTGGCAATCCGAGGCTACTCTTATGTTGCTCCGTGCTCCGGAGGATCTGTGCTGTTTTGCGCCCTTCTTTTGCTTACATTATAACATTACCTATCCTGTCCATTGCCACACACTCTTGGTAAAGCAGCTATTCAGGAAGCCAGACCACTTCAGAGCGAACAGATCAGTTTTGCTGATAGACTTTGAAGTAGTTGCTCTCAACTCCTTGGTAGTGGTGTATCTAAGGCGACGTTTTCTGAGTTCCCTTGCAACCGGATTATGAAGAACATATGCAGTGGTGTAAATAATGCACCAAAACCTCCGGCTGACCACAGTTTCCACGACAGATGAACGTCCAGTCACCGCAACCACGCCATCTGCTTCCAAACCTTGTCCATAACGGGTTCCCCAGGAGCTGGATACCGCTAACAAATACCCTAGGAAACGCTCGTTCTGGAAACGCAGGCCATCGATTCGAGAGAAGGGAAACGATCAACTGTCACGAATCGTGATCATCAACACTTTCGTGCAGACTACCGCCTAAAACAGTAACCATTGCTCCCTTGGTGTTCACGTGCACCTTGGACTCAGATGGAAAACCTGATATCTCGAATGCATACAGGATCATCAATTACATTGCACAGTAATCTGCACTGGATAGACAGAAGTTCTTCTGACGAAGCTGCGGAACATGGATAACTCTGATGAGCTCCTTTGTTGTTGGGCTGTTCCCAAACTGGCCAGTTTGGTTGCAAACGCTTCATAACCGCCCAAGCTGACATCGTCAGCGTGGGGTTGGGTGAATAAATTCCTCTTCTTCTGCCTGTGTTTATATAGTATCTAAACGGTACCAAATAGCTCTAAAGTGACTGCTTGGTCAGCTCAGAATCTGAGTCGCGTTGTGTTCTCACTTCCTCACATCTGGTTGGCTCGTTGGGAGCCTTCATTTCAGCGATTTCGTCCCTCCATCATCACCGGGCCGTTTCCTTCTTGCTACGTAGTCTGGTTTCGTTCCGCTTGATTGGTTGATGGAGTAAACTTCCGTTTTTAGCAGCTTTCCTTGGTCCGATTTGTCCGTTGTTTGTCGACTGTTTGTTTGAGTTTCCATCTGGTTCAGAGTCCCACAACTATGGTCGACATCGATGCGTTTATTGATAGATTTCTGTGTGAAATACCACTCCTCGGCAAACTCCCCTCCTGGTTGGTTCTTGCGTGAGCAAGTATTTGGATAGGATCCCAGCTGATGTGATGTAATTCTGTCTTCACGAATTGAGACAGGTGATTTTGTGTCAGGTTTCTTCCGCTGGCATTCTGGTGAAAACTGGTGAAAACTTTTTTCCACTGGTCGACATAGAGTGTTCGTCACAGTCGTCACATTGCAGTTTGTAGATCATGTTCGTCTTCTTTTTTGCGTCCGCTCTCCGCGTGGCTTCGAGAGAGTTCTTCTCAAAGCGTCTACAGGTTTGAAGGTGACTCTTTCTCCATGTTGATGCAACTGTCAATTCCGCAGCTTTTTATATGCGGAAGGGTAATCCTCCCCTGTATCGAATTATTCCTCCATGTTGTCTGCCGGCGTGGATGTGGCTGATTTCGGTGTCCTTCATTGGACTTAGCCAGCTACATGTGGGCTGCCTGAAGTAATTTTCTACCTTTTGAGGGTGTTTCTGTAAATTTCGCTGAGCACCAGAGAATACGTCAGCCTCGGCATTCTTTGATGCTGCCT
>NW_008752010.1:147497-195865 GCF_000715545.1 Opisthorchis viverrini | reverse complement strand
TGCGTCTCATCATCAAACAGTTTCAGCGATTACTGTGGTGGCTGTAGGCTTTATTTTCCCTTGAAAATAAAGGGGACTCCAGAACATGTTACGGTGTCTCTCTGGCCCAGAAGAGTGATAAGTTACTCGGCGAACCAAAAGGGTTTGACTAAGGCCTTGGTTGTCCGGTGTCTTCTATTCCCACAAATCACCATTACTTTCGTCTTTCGGATGTTGGTTGCCATATCAGCTGTTCCCAACTCAACCGCAGCAGCTTCAGGCTTTTGCTTTTGGGCAAGCCTGACTTGCTACACATACAATCCTATCGTCAGCGAAGGCAAAGACATCTACTAAGGTGTTACGGAAAAGACACCCAGTTTTGGCATTGACAACCCAAGAATCTCATAAATGTCATGACGAACAATATTCAAGAGAGTGGCTCTCACACTTCTGTGACCATGAACCAGGGACAACTACTGCGGTATTATCACAGAACTACGCGATGTATCGAACTAGGGGTGAAGTGCTCCAAACGCCCCAGGAAATCTGAAATTTTTGTCATGTGAATCCAAAGGATATGAGTGAACACCAAACTGAGTTAAAAAACAGTTACTGAGGAGTGGCGAAGCACAGCGTGTAACATCAAGGTAGCTTCACAACAACCACCTCAATTTAGAAACACAAACCGGAGTATAGATGGTTGCATTGTAGGGCTCCAGCGACAGGCAAGCACTTTATCAAAGCGCCGAACGAAAATGTATGGTACGGAGATCGGTCTCAGTTGGGTCGGTAAATTTGGTTTGGTGCCATCGAAAGTAACATATGGCGAGCTTAACAAGTGGATCATCTGGTCAAATTCCTCTCGTGTAAATGGTTCGATCAAACTCCAGTCGGACGACAGCACTGCACGACTTTGCCGGCTATCCACGTATTTTGGGGCAGAGAACGCCTTTTTACAGTACTGCTCTGCGTCCAAAGATAAACCGCAATTTCATCTGTATGGTTCCTTCCACGACCTACCGAGTACAACAGATGCTACATCTTTCCTTCTCTGATGTTATAAGGTCTGGATTACTGCCCAGTTGGCTCAGATCTTCTTCTGGTTGTCCGTAACGCGATGGATTTGGTGATGACGGCTTTGGGGAAGACAATGTTTAAACGCGCGTGGAAATGTCATGCACGTCCAGGCGTCCAGAAACAACAGGACCTGCTCCGGTATCCTGATGACAGTTTGCAACCCTCGAGCAAAGAGCAGAAGGTCAACACCAGCAATCGAGCCGTCAGAGTTGGATTCCAAATGTGATGTGCTACAATCCATACAATATAGGTTTCAGAGTCTTACGAATGTGGGGCTCTTTGACCGATTTTTTAGTCAGGGTCAGGTTTTGATACTGATAACCCAACGACCAGGAATATGTTGCCTTAGTCTCATGAACAGCGGGGTTTGCGTGCCACAAGACAGATGTAGCTTTTCAGCCAGACACAAGAGCGACTGTGACTCTTGTTTGGACCAGCGAACATTGGAATTCTTCAATCCACAAAGCTTATCTGAATTATGCCGGGTGTGACGTTCGTGTGGGCAACATCGACTCAGGACAATCTTCATCGGGAACACAAAAGAACAATCAAGGCAGGCCAACTGGATGACCTGATTCGTATCAACAACTTCATGGATCTGAACTTGACGGTGGGTTACCAGGCCAGCTTCCGATTTGCATCAATTGCCACAGTCCCCATGCACAAGCCCACGAGTCTCTCCTGTGTGCTGGTTGGAACTGGTTCAGAGGCGCCATTTGGATCATGTTGTTGATTGTCGAAGGTAACCAGCACATTTAAACCAAATAGGGTGGTTGACTTAGTCTGGGGTTGCTGAACTCTTAGGTGAGTCGGGCTGACTTCTGGGTTACACGGTCGGTACCACGAGGAAGTGGTTCGGCGAGCTAACAGAAATGTCATATTATTACAGGTCCTCTATAGTTGATCTCCTTCTCAATGTCTGCACCTCCACTCCGCGTTATAACTAAGCGACAAAGTTCTGCCTTAACAATCTATCATTTTGGCTAATTTAGATGAAGAAAACTCGCCAGTACCACGCGATAATCTAGTGACTGCCATTTACAGCGACAGTTGCTAGAAAAATCTAGTTCAGTGCTAACTGCTATTGCTATCACCACCTTCTTCCCTGGGAATTTCGTCAGCTGAGGACAAGAATCTATCTCCCGTTGGGTTCTGGATGAGTTGTTCTTTTTGAAGGAATAGCAATGAAGAAAGCCCAGCTCACATAGTTTCTCATCGTCAGACTAAATTTGAGCACCATAGATCTCAGATACGGATATGTTAGTGGCCTGGAAACAGTGAAGTGATCCATTGAAACCGAGTTCCTATACGGCAGATGACCTGTTATCAGTATTCATAGTGCCACTATTGATAACAACAGTGAAACTTGCCGTGGTATTCCACTGAAGAATATTCGTTAACATATCTACCAGGTTGTAACAAATTGTCTAACAAAAGCATGTGAACGATAACGTTAAGAAAAGTTTACTCAACCAGGTAGGTCAGGATCTAACTATAGCTGGAATCAACGTTCGTAGTGACCCATTCATCACGGCCAGAGAAACTGTGGAATAAGGTTACTTATACTAGCTTCATTTTAATTGCAGCTCGTACCATATCGAATGTTTATAAGTCATTCATGGACATGTTTACAGTATGGCTCGATAAATCCACGCGAATTCTTGACCTTAATCTGAAAGATTCGAACGGTTAGTTTATGTTTGATGAGACTGAAGAATTTAGACGAGGAACTTCGTCACTTCGATATTTACGCACAAATCTCACAGATGACGCTAGTCGTTCACTAAATTTGTTGTGAGGCTACGTGACAGAATGGAAGCACCAGACTTCATTCGTCATAGGCGTGACCACGTGGTCGATCGATCACCAACTTTATTTCGGTGTGAATCCGACCCGCATCGCTAAATGGACTATGGTGAAACTGTTTAGACTCTATCGAATCACAAACGGTGAGTTTCTCTTCTGAGGCTTAGTGCTTTGTTTTCACAAGTACTTCGTACGGCCTCGCAAACACATTTTGGATTGTGTTGAGCATACAGTTCTACATTGATTAGATCACTCGGAAATCAAAATCATTTTAAAGAGTCATCTAACCAGGCTACAGTTCATACCTACACAAACTAAAGTGTTGTTGCAAAGCCGGGTTATATTTACGAATGAACAGATCGACTTGTAGAGATTCATTTTCTCCTACAGCATCATAAGACTTGGTGAACTGGCAAGAGACTATATCACTGCCGAGTCGAAAAATACGGGTGTCTTTTTATACCAAATTCTGACTCTTATGATATCAGTGTGTTAAGCAATTGTTCTTCAACGGTAGGGCTTTCAACAAATTTGTACTGTCCCATGGATGCATAGGTGTGCGGGATGCATGCAGAAAGTATGTTTGGTCATCGACCAGAAAAGTTGACCATTAGTGATAAAGTAGGTCGGGTGTTTTATTCGGAAGAAGTGACCCACTCACAGCAGACGAGCTAGTCACACTGCAAGTAACACTGATTAGCACACGCACTCCACTGACCAATGGATAGTCTATCCCGTATAGCCCTTTTTACCCAGCCTTCTGACTAGTAGAAGCCATCCAAAGGTGGTAAAGCCACGACTAGTTGTGAGTGTTCTAACCATTGGACTCAGCTGTGGTGCCAACTGTCTCTTCTCGGATGGAGACTGGGACGAGACACATCAGCGTTTAAAGACGCGCAACCGATAGTAGTCCTGTAATAATGCCGTCGATTTCGATGCACAACTTCCCAGATTCTTTCTCAGTGAGTGAAGTGAAACGGCTCTGTACCAAAGACCAAGACTGTCCTACTGTCACTCCACTCTGCGATGAAAGATCTGCTGCTGTTTACGCCTGGTGTTTACGTACATCAGGCGGAGTCTATGCTCGAATAGGGAGTGAGTTTCGGTGGATGGATGTCACTGTTCAGAAGTTGATTTCATCATCTAAACTTCAGCATACAGTTCCAGGAGGATACTTTGGTGTGACTAGCCGGGTATCATAACTGTGAGAGATTTCGGCTATAGAAGCTCACGAGCAATCAGTTCAGGTTACTCAATTTTAACGCTACCTCTGCACCACCACAGAGGCAGATATCAGGACAAGGCTACTAACCAGATTGAATGAGACAGCATAATTCCCCTCCAAGGTTGCTGGAACTCTGGTGCCTGGTATTTTATGCACTCATGTCAACTGCGCTCTCATCAACCTCAAATCCATGATCAGAACGGCCGCGAAGAATGTCCCTGTCCCCATTCTGGCAAGCCCAAGGCCGCACCAAGAGTGAGCCATTCCAGAAGGCAGTCAACTGAGAGGAACTTTCCACGTGTACAGAAATAAATTACTGTGATTATCGACCATTGTTCACTAGAGCTTCAGCGATTTAACCCTAAACATTACGATGATTTCTAAGCAAGTATAAGTAAACTCAGACAATTCATGCCGTTCGCCGTGTATGTGTTGACCATTTCCCTTTTTTCAGGCAGCTGTACTGCAACTTTTCATTTTGTTGTTTACATGGGCCTGTTGTTTGTAACATTACTCGTCAGACACTCTCGATTTACCCGGAAGAAAGAGTTAGATTTTGGAACGTACCTATTGACTCTATTTGTGAGAAAACTGATCATTCATATGATGCACTAGCTCCTTTTTCAGACTTTGTTTCTGTGAAAACACCAAATAGTTCTGACATAAGTATGACGCTACAAACTCATGCTTCCAATACTTTCACACCTAGTCTTAGTCTACACATGAACGCAAAAGTAGTCTTCTACTGTATGCCTGGTACTACATCAGCGTTTTGGCCTAAGCGCCCATCATCGCATCACTACGTTTAAATGAGTAACTAGATAGATTGAGATTACCCCGGTGTGTCAGCTATTCAGCAGAGGCAGTACCAGTCGCAGTGTCAGAAAAGCTAACGGAATCATTCGACTATTCTCAACAGGCCCGGATGGGATGTACCCCTACCTATTTCTGGAGATCTATTTGTTGAACTCAAAAATTGCTTTCCTGCCCTTTTCTCCAGATAGGGGGGAAGATAACTGCAAAGAATTCCTTACTATTAAAAACTGCTGTCTAGTAGTAGTTTAGTAGATTACTATTTGGTGCACAATGTACCCCAACAATCTCTCAGCAGAATGGATATTCTAATTCATATCAGTCTTCTTTGGACAGTCCTTCTCCTGTCCTAATTCAATTATTCTGCTGAGTGCCACCAATGGACTTGGCTTTCGTTCTTATTGGAGATCAACAGTCAACAGTGCATACGCTTGGGCATGTTGAGTTTTGAACCCCCGGACGTGTGACATGCGGAGTGACCGTGTTACCAGTGCGCTAGCGCATGACGGACCAACTTGAATTACCACGTCTGAACAGACGAACGTGCTTCATTTTCGAACGACATGATATATTTGCATCGGAACTGGATACCGTACCATGACCTGCATGGACGATATTATCATTTTCAGTCTCGCAAGTGCACATCAGCTTTAGCATCTGAACAAGTCATTCGGGTGTGGTCGTTGGCTTGTTCGCTGAGCTGGGCAATTTGATTGCAAACGTTTCATCACCAATCGAGGGTAGATTCGAGTCTCGTTTGATAAATGTGAAACCTGGATCTACCGTTGATGTGTTAGGTCTTCGTTCGGACCCTAAGAAAGTAGCCGCCATCAGATGGCTACCAGTCCCAACATTTAAAAACAAAGCTATAATTTTTTCTTGGTTGACCTTCCTTGACCTCTGACCTACTGACACACTATAACCCGAAACTACTTACATTTACCGCCAATATTGGATGATGGTGACTACGGAATTGATGTGGTTCTCCTGTATGGATTTCCAGATGGTATTTGTAGTACTCTATGCCATACCTCATACACGCTCACATCTACAGGAAGGTATCACAGAGAAAGCAAGAAAGAGAGTCTAACCTTTTTTATGCAGAGCTAAAAAATAGACAGTAGCGATGGGCTCTTACGCTCATAAGCTATGATGAAGTATGTACGTCCAATGCAATTCAAGCACACTAATGCTCTATCTCGCACGACAGCCCATAGAGCAAGAAGTCAAGCAATTGGGGATGCTGTAGTTGCTGTACTCCACTTTTATGCTAATAAAGTTTCAATGACTCGGTCCGTATCTTGCTCGCTTTTATTTCGGATGGTCAAAGGTGATCAGTACGAACCGTTTTATTGCCGTAAATGTATTGGAAATCGTAAATGACTATCTTATCTGGAGACCGAATGATCTTCTAAGATCCAGAGTACAGAAGGAGCTAAACAGTGAACATCCAGGGATGAAAACAATGAAAGCAACAGCTTGTAGCTACACCCATCGGTTAAATACCGATATATATCAAGGTAAATCAAGGTTATATTGGTCTAAAAAGCATTTTGCTTTACAATGACCAAAGGATATTGGTGTGTGTGTATGTATACAGATAAACGGAATGATGTGACATATATGTTCTATTGTTTGTAATCTGCATCTCAAATGTTGATGAGGGAAGTTGGGTGAGATCTTATGTATTCGTCAAGCGAATGTTTGAAAGTCTCGAGGTTACCACAATCCACAACAGATGTTGGTAGTTTGTTCCACGTGAGGGATACGCGGACTGAAAAAAAATAGCGCCGACAGTTAATGCGGGAACATGGAATGTCAACGGCCAATGGATTCCGTCGGGTCTGTCGGGCCAAATTAACTGTGAACAAATGTTTTAAAGGGTGATTAGGGGTGTTTATTATCTTGAACATCAGGATGAGGTCTCCTCGTATACGCCGATAAGTTAAATCAAACAAATCGAGTTTACGTAGCCTTTCACTGTAGGGAACGTTTCAGAGGCCAATGACCAGCTTGGTCCCGCGGTGGTAGATACGCTCTAGCAGTTGTGTATCCTTTTGCAGCCATGGAGACCAGGCGTGGATCGCGCATTCCATTGTCGGCCGGAGATATGTGTTCATGATAATAGGGAGAATTTCAGCCGTAAAACGATAAAATATTCCCCTAAGCATCCCGAGCAGTGCCGAGGTCTTGCGATATACTGATAGACAGTATCGAAAACGGTTCGTCGTTGTGAAACATTCACCGTCAACCAATGTGACCTTGCCATCAAAACCCTTCTAAATTTGAGCCCTACTGGCCGGAGACAATATACTTTTGGGTTGGTGCTCATATTGAATTTGCGGTCCCATCAAAGGGCAGTACTGACTGATAGTGGTTGATGCGTTTTCAAAATGTTCAAGAGTAATTTCCGGGCTTTGTACAGCTTCATTAGTTTTTATCAATGCACGAAGCAATTATTCGCACAGTTTGTATTCCTGGACTGCATAGTCTCTGGAAGTGGAGCTCAGCTTACCTCAACGAAACGCATTGGCACATCAGTATTTCACCAGCAGTCAACTAGCCAGTTTGAAAGTTTCAGACGAAGTCTTCAAAAGCGAAAGAAGGAAATAACCACCATTAGCATGAAGGAACCATTTATTTACACTTGTCGGGTTATGCCAAACAAATCGACGCTTAATCATCAGTCACCAGTCAAACCGTTTTTGGGTAAGCGTATCAGAATAATCTTATATGTGGTGCTACTACCGCATTTATGAACCAGCAGAAGTACATAGGTTGTTGGTCACAAAGGCTATCCAAGCTATACTTTCACACCGGACAAATCAAACTACGTAGTCTACTCTACGGACAGGATAGACGTTCGTTACCAGGTGCAATGGTTAGGCGAGTGTGTAAGGTACAGAGCCAGAACGGAACAACTGTACGCCATGTCAATCACATCCCACATCGGTACGCCGGAACCGACTGTCGTCTGCCTTTAGAGGCGCTGCTCGATGTGTTTGCCTTCCCAAAGCTTACAAATACACTCATCGAATGTGATTTGATGTCGGAGGTCCCAGCCGTAACAGAACAGAGACATCCGAGAAACATACGTTCACCGCTTCAACGACGATGTACTGGACCATGCCAGAAGCTGGGTGAAATTATCCTCAACGCGAGAAAGTAATACAACATATACACAAGCATAAACAAGATGAGCGTTCCAACAGCGCGCGATCACGTGCACGCCTTTTCGGCTCGGTCGGAGTACAGCGCTGTGACTAGCTGACTGGATGATTACCTATCTTTTTCACTGATTGACGTCCATTCATAATGTCTGCATTAATACTTGGCTGTACCTTCTTGCGCGTATTCACCTTTCACATTTTTCTCCGCGAAACGCATGTCGTTCTCCAGTCGACTTTTTGATCCAACAATGTTTGGGCAACAGATAATTCATGTTTGATGGTCAGATAGGCGAGGAAAGTGACTAGGTTGCAACGGTCCCAACATTGGGCTCAATTTTTACGGGGAACCAGCACGACCGAAAGAATTCAATTTTGCGGGTGATGTATGTATAGTACTCCACGTGCTTTTCATGTTGTCTTCGACATTTCAGGTGTTTTGACTATGTGTTTTCTAACACCTATTACAGGTCACTTAAAACACGAGGGAAAATCATATCCCTCAGTATAAAACGCCAGGTCTACCAACCGGACTGTTCGTAGTAAACACACTGTTAATTTCGTTCCGTTGAGAAACAGAGTAAATTTGATTTAATATCTGACAGTCACCTCTACGTAAAAAGCATCCTCATCAATGATGGTTACGCGATCCGGTTCGTGTAGAGATGTATCCAATTTACTTGGCATAAAGAGAATCCAATGTCCGTTGAAAAGAAACGCGAATAAATTAAATTGCCGTTTAAAAGAATTTGAGGAAACCCCTCGAAACCATTATTGCGTAGCCCCATTTCTATTCCAGTCCTACCATTTGAGCGTTACTATCAACTGCCACTTTTGAGTACCATTTTAGTATATAGACTTTTCAATCTTGGTGACAATCAGTAAGTTGTGTATACTACAAGACGTCCATCGTAGAGTACAAGTGGACGTCGCCTGCGCCTCTAAATCGGTCAAGACCACTGAGAACGCTTCCACAGGCAGCTGAAGAAATCACTTGTTTCCGTCTCGTGAATCAATCTCTTGTCCACTGAAGATATTCATTCATTTCTCGCCAGCAACAGGCATTCATAGCGAAGCATTGAGAGTTCTTCACAGAAGCAGGTTTTGTCTGCGAGATCATTTTTTCGCCCCTTACCTGTTATTCTTCAAAATAACACATCATACTTTTCCGGACCATTCACCTGTAGACCTTCAACAGAATAGATGAGACTGGAAAATCGATCGCTGTTAGCATGGAACAGGTAAACAGTTATGGGAACCTTGTTTCTTTTTTAAATGCACATGACATGTGGTATTACGGCACAACTGATCGATCCTGGTCGCCCGTTCAACCCAAGTGGATCCCTTGACGCAATATATCGGGTTCGAAAGTCAACTCGTTTTGTTTAACAACCAAGATGACCGCCAACAGACCGAGTTAACTAATATTTCATACCCAGAAGAACTGTGAGAGTGTTTTTAGCCTGGCTGGTTCGACCAGCCTCTCTGAAAATAGCCCCAGCTACTTAACCCGTAAACAATTAGAATAGTCTGACGCAAGTTTTTTAACCTCCTTCTGCGTTGATACCTGTGACCATCAATTGAGACTGTCTGAGATAGTCTTTCCGCTGCCTTCACAATTTCCTAAGTCTTTCCGATATCAGATTAATCCAAATCGTTAAAAAATGTCCCACAACATCATTTGTAAGATGCAAGATTTGTGGAATGTCTCCTTGGGATTTTTCAAATTAATGTGATCCACTTTGCAGTCTCGCTACTCCAAGCGTTCCTTGAGCGCATTTTTGAGCTTCAGTCTACTCATCCGTACGTCTATCATCGTCATCATCATCATCATGGACAGCATGACATCAGTGTTCAACACCGATGTCTCACTGCCGTACCCCGCTGCTTCACTGGCCCTCCAGGTTGGGGGTTGAAACATGTGGCGACTTGTTCCGTAGAAATGGCAATGCATTTGCACTTCTCGCCAAACGCCGCTGCCTTTCGGTTAGGCTTTTGAGCCAAAGGATTTGTTTGAGGACCCTAATCGTCCTCCTGTCTAGGTGTGGGCGCCCTGGCAGTATCCCAGCCCTCGTACAACCATGACATCCGTACGTCTAGTGAATGGATGATATTAGACCACACTGGTGAGTCTGCCAATCAGTTACCGTCTGGTCGATGAAACCCAAATCGGTTCCCCAAATTGGTAGGCAGAGAAGATTAGTATCCATATTGTCAAGCCAGCTTCAGGTGGTAATATGCGACTTGAGTGACCCAGGCACCAGCACCTACCTGGGCCATATCAGACACGATCCGCCCACAATCCCAACTTCCGTATTAGCCTACCGCCGTACTTGATTCCACCACACTGCACTACATCGAGGCCAGGGACTTAAATGGGCCGAAGTTGCTATGACTCAGACAGGACTCGGCGACTCAGTCACGCAAATTCTACCCGGCACTTTTGAGGACCTAGCTGCTCTGCCAGTGGCCCGGTCAGCTCGAATAAGATAACGGTCTTTCATGCACCTCACGAAAACGCAACTGCAAACGAACCTCAATTTTAATTTTGGAGAAAGCCGTTTTATCAATCACTATGACAAGATAACAAATTGATTTTCCGCAAGTGCTCCGGGTTATTATGAGCTGTAATAGAACGGGGATACCGATGATTCATCGAATTATTCCTTTTCTTGACTGACTGCCGTTACCATCCCAGTGAGTTGTCATCTGAGTGAGCAGTCTACATGAGACATAGGGGGTTCGTGCATACATATACGAATGGACTTTCAGAGTGTGAAGTCTACAGCGGTGCTAAACGTGACGCTGTGTGACAATCATCGTGCAGATCTAGCTGAATTACGACTAGCACTACGCAGCCTAAGCGCGTCTCATGAGTGGTGCGAGAACCAGACCACCTCTGGCGTGCATTATGCAGCTGATACGTTCACTTTCCCTCACTTGGTAATTATGGGCCGTAACGGGAAGACGCTAATGACTTTAGAACTTCCACGGCCTCATTCCCTTGAGTTTATACCGGGTACAGGGCGTTCAGACGAATGAACATTTGGCTCAGCGCAAACGGTATGTATGTATGTATGTATGTATTATGTATGTATGTATGTATGTATGTATGTATGTATGTATGTATGTATGTATGTATGTATGTATGTATGTATGTATGTATGTGAGCATGTATGTATGTATGTATCGATATGTATGTATGTATGTATCGATATGTATGTATGTATGTATCGATATGTATGTATGTATGTATCGATATGTATGTATGTATGTATCGATATGTATGTATGTATGTATCGATATGTATGTATGTATGTATCGATATGTATGTATGTATGTATCGATATGTATGTATGTATGTATCGATATGTATGTATGTATGTATCGATATGTATGTATGTATGTATCGATATGTATGTATGTATGTATCGATATGTATGTATGTATGTATCGATATGTATGTATGTATGTATCGATATGTATGTATGTATGTATCGATATGTATGTATGTATGTATCGATATGTATGTATGTATGTATCGATATGTATGTATGTATGTATCGATATGTATGTATGTATGTATCGATATGTATGTATGTATGTATCGATATGTATGTATGTATGTATCGATATGTATGTATGTATGTATCGATATGTATGTATGTATGTATCGATATGTATGTATGTATGTATCGATATGTATGTATGTATGTATCGATATGTATGTATGTATGTATATATGTATGTATGTGAAAAGCCAAGCCAGAAATGGATAACAGCCCACCATGTTTGTTTTAGTTGCCTGAAAGTTTGGGAATATCTGTGACGCTCCTAGAAAACTAAGTTTAGTAGGTACTTTCTGATTCTAGTTGGGAGCAATTTTTACAGGTGATCCACCTGTGCACGGAGGAAATTATGCACAGTGACACTGTGGAAGCTAAGAGCATGGTTGGAGCTCAGATCCCGAATATTCAAAAAACCCATTTGGATGAGGTAAATCTGGACACGTGATCACTTATTCAACGACTCACATTGTCACTTTTATACTTTTATACTCTATCCAATATTCTACTTGACATCCCACTGTACGAGGTTTATCGATATGTTTATGAAAATTTCCTGAAGGATTTAACGTGCGTCTAATTTTTCGCTGGTTCGGGAAGGGAGCCAAAGCTTCCGCGACAAAATATATTTCACCAGGTTTTAGTTGCAACTCATCAATTCTGTGACTGCCACTTTTTTATACTGGATCTGAATGTGAAAATCCACCCACCTTCTGATCTTGAGCGCAAGAGATGGTATACTGTTTATGAGGACGTTGACAATTGACCCATAGGTTGTGGTGTGTACACTAGACAGCGTAAAGTGATTGTATTTTTTGCATTTTATTTGCTATCTGTCCAATCAGGCACACAATTACGTCTCGTGAAAGTCCTGGACAGAAGGAGGGAAGATCGTACCCGTTATATACACCTAACAATCCGTAAAACTCGTGATATTGTGAGTTATGAAACAACGCATGCATGTCTTCAATCCGTTCTGACACGTCCGTCGTTACTGGATTAAGACCAACTGCAACATGTATAACAACTGACAACGTGTCTTTCAAAGTCTCATGTAGATAAATAAGCAAAACAAGTGAAAGTTCACACTCGGTTGTCCAAACATGCATACGAAGAATGCCATCGCCTATTGTACCAGAACACACTGCTCACCCTCCCGAGTTACAGGACTGTCTTACATGTATCCTGCTAGAACCTTTGACGTGCAGTGGATGTACATAAGGTGTCCTAAATAGGTGGGACTACTATATTTCTCATGCAAGCTAACTGGCTTGACAACAAGCGAAGTGTAAAAACAACTATCTATGTATCCGGAACCCAAACGCCCGAAATAGCAGGACGTCAACGTTTCAAAGAGGCTTGGCAAACAATCGGTGGATTTATTGTCTACCATACCTCTCTGAAACGATGACTTCCCAGTCGGTCTCAAACATTTTCCGATTGATCAGAACGTAAAGTCCACAACACAGCTAAAGACCATTATTGATCAGAATATAAGCTAGTCAGAATCGAACATGCTAAGCTTAGTACTCTCGTTTTATCACGAAGATGCCAGCTAGACAAAAATTCTGTGATCATTCTGTGAATACAGCTGTAGAAATGTGTCTCCATTAAAAGCTCTCCGAGGTCACCGTGCGAACCACAAAAACATTGCTTAAAGTACTTCCGTACTTGTGGTGCTGCCTTCTGTTATTGAGCAACTTCTCATAGAAGGAGATGTAGCAGACAGTAAGTAGCGAGCTGCCATCAGTACCCATCTTTGTATGTCTTTGTACTTAGTAGTGTATATTTGTGGTGACCTCTGACGTCTTGCCTCGCCAAACACGCGGCCACGGGTCCACCCAACTCTCTAACTCTGTTAAGTCGCTTACTTCAGACGTGGATTTTCACCTTAAAATCGTTGACCTTTGTATCTGTTCAAAATATGGTGTCGCCTCATGTGAGTTTACAGTGGAGAACTACAGGGTAACCACGCGAAATCACCCCCAGATAATTGCCAAACGCGAGTCATATTACGGTCCATATTGAGCGTGTGGCCGATTCTGTCGCTGGTTTCAAGTGCTACACACTTGGACAATCAGAAATTATTTAATTTTAAGAGTCCACCAGAATGTGGGAATCTCCGAGTCTCCTAAACTATGTATTTAAGCGTAAAACCTAGAGTGGATAGAGTAGCTGGGAAGCGAATAGCCGAAACACAAGTACTCAACATATTGATCATTCAAGGAATAATGCCAAAGAGGTAAAAGCTGGGAAAATCGGATTTGTTGTTTGAAAAGGAAGCACTTCCATCTCACTGATATGCTTCATTATTATTTATCTCATCATTCCTTTCTTACCGTATTACTTCATTTTTGACGCGATTCATAGCAATATCTGGGCTTCGAAAATCAATTTTTGGCACTTCAGTGTGTCACAGACCTACACTGCAGCACGGTGAATACCAGTGTTGAATTCGGCCAATAGTTGACGCGTGACCGCGGTACTACTAAATTCATGCCATCATCCGCATTCCGAATTCC
The DNA here is from genome assembly GCF_000715545.1 of Opisthorchis viverrini. Classification (NCBI taxonomy): domain Eukaryota; kingdom Metazoa; phylum Platyhelminthes; class Trematoda; order Opisthorchiida; family Opisthorchiidae; genus Opisthorchis; species Opisthorchis viverrini. Next base: position 181,710 of record NW_008752010.1, on the reverse strand, counting down.
TACTGAAAAGACACGGCATTAGTCATTGAAGCACAGGGCAGTTACAAAGCCCATGGTTGCATCAGGGGGAATTCTGGAGTAAAATAGGATACTCGGTGGAATGCAACAACCAAATAAACGTTGGATACGTTCCATTAGCATTATAGGGCATTTTCGGTCGTGTGTGTATCTTTGACTCAAAGTAGTCCGCATATTCAACTATTCCACACATGCGCGAATGACTGCCCGTTTCGTTATTGTACATGGCCCACTCTGAAACTGATCCATCTCCCGAACTAAGGTGTTTAATGACAATGTTATGGGCGTCTGTCCACAACAAAGATCGGAAGGGAAGTAGCATACCAATCTCCGCTTCTTAAACACTGTCTGAATAGTGTAGTCAGACTGATAGCCGAAAACACGTGATTTCATTTCCACTAAAAGTGGACTGATTTTTTCCAAATTATTGATTAATCGGATCAGCCAACCGTTTACGACTGGTCTGATCATTTCACGTGCTTAAGCATACCTGCTGAAACATGTGGCCTGCTGCGCCGAATCATTAGGTCACAACAGTGTGGTCGTCGGAATTTGCACGAAGAAACAAAGCAATCACCGTCATGGGGATTCGAACTTCACGGCAGGGATGCAACAACTTTCTTATTCTGGTGAATAGAATAGGTTCGCTTGCTTAAATTCGAGCAATCGATTCACTCAGTTGGATTTTCATAGAATAGGTTCGCTTGCTTACATTCGAGCAATCGATTCACTCAGTTGGATTTGCTTGTCCGAACATTGGCTCGATGAATCTGATTAGTATACCGTTTTGGTGAATAAATGAGGTGGCATTCCAACGAGTTTTCCCAATCTCTGCTTTAGTGAACTATGCGACCCAGGTGAATCAAGCGATTCTCACTTGTTGGGATGAACATGCGCGCAACAACACATAGCTTGATCCAGGTTAGCCTGACCATGTCTTCTGGTGGCTTAGGGGAGCGAGTTGAAATTCTAGTGTTGGCACCTGACGTCATCAGCAGAAAAAAACGCGTGGGCATAATCGCGATCAGTGTCACTTTATCAATAACGGAACACGCAGGAGTATTTTTGAAAATCACAGAGTCGATTGACCTAGGAAGGAACTTGAATTGAAGCATCCTCGATTTCTCGCCTCACCCCTTCCAAATTTAGTACTTCTCTGATTGGGTTTACCGACTCTGCACATGGTCAAAGTGATCCCTTCTGGAAAGATCGGTAATTTACTTGGTTTGATGTGTCAACCGAATAAGCATTAGGTGAACTATTCATTTTTTGAAGTAACTTGTCATTTTGTTTTATATACTTTTTCTTCAGTTGCATCCCATGTAAAGTATTCTCCCTGAAAAATGGGCAATACAAATGGAATGCTACCGGGGTCTTAAATCCCTAATTTGTTAGGAGAATCTCATTGAACAAACAATGTAACGTACGACTTTCACCTTGATCTAAAAAGCCAGTCTGCTTCACTGTTTCGCCTTCCCATGTACCGTTTGGTTGGTTCCCAGATTTATCAAGTGATGGAAATCTAGAGACTGATGTTGGTGGATCCGTCGCACCCCTGAAGGCTAAAGTAATTCAACAATAGAAGGGTTACGACAAGTACGCTCGTTTGCAAGTCAATTTGGTTCACATGGGAGATTAGCGAATGAGTGTATTTGTCGAAATCAGTTTAATTTGAGCAGAACATGGGGTTGACGGAATCTCGGGGACTGAGCCTACCTAACGAGCCCCAAGAAGGGTTGTCGAAGAGTTTTCATCAACCTTGTGAGTAATTCACTCTATGAAAATAGGAGGGTTACTTTCAATCGATGCCAGTAAAATGCATAGCTGGGATCCGAAAGTAGATAAGAGTAGTCTAATTGATAGATACCTTGGTGTTACTTTATGCCTTGATTATTACATTATCATAATGAAAACGTAGAGCTTTCTAGCCGGTCTGAATGATGAGTTATCAATCTACGTCGGAGTATGGTTCTGTAGGTCTTGTTAGCAATAAGCTTTGTGGAAAGATTAAGCCTATATGGTTCCATGAGTTTTGAAGGTGTGTTTCAAGACACAGTTCTCTAATCCACGTTTGACAGGAATATGAGAATTTGGATGCGCATTACCTAAGAAAGGACTCTGAGGAAAGTGCAAATGATGATTTCTGTGACCTCGTTAATTTTCAGTGATACTGTTACTCTCACAATGGTAATCTCAGAGCCATGTATATCAACGGGGCAACATCTTGCAACAACGTTTATATGAGAAAAGCGGTCTTCATTTTACCTCTGAAGGACATGGATGTCTTATATCCAGTGATATATAAGGAACCTGGCCATTAATCTGGATTCATCGGCCATCCAACTGAGCTTTCATTGGGTTATTGGCCAATTATGTAAAGTGTTCGAAACGATGACTAAAAAACTACAATATAATCATCACTGTGTCCATATCGAATGTCGTCTATGACAGGATCAACATTTTGAGTGGGAACTTCTGTTGTTAGGCGTTTAGGTAGTAGCTAAAATGCTTATCAGAAGTTACCAGTAAAACTAAACTTGGTTTTTGAGTATCCCGGCTTTCTCTCGCCTGACTGACATCGATTGCTGTTAGCATTTCCCCGTTGGTGAGTAATGAGGCCGAAACTGCCACATATTTCCGGAGGTTGTCATTTTACCCATCCAGTGATAAAGTTCTGATGACCTGAATAGTGGTCCATCTGAGGGAGAGGTTTCTATTCGAAAGGAGCAAGTTGAGGGATCACCTTGCATTTCCCACAGAGGCGTGAAATTCGATTTCAATACGAATATTCATCATAAACATTCGGTGCGTTTATCGCAAATCCACCCAAAATTTACCATCATCAGAGACAGAAACATCAGTTTCAACATACGCTAGCAGTTTGGAATGATCTACAGAACATAGTCAAAATGAACCAGAGTCGAGTGGGCTTATCGTGCCTGCATGAGATAGCCTACATAACTTCCGTATCCATCACACCTGCAGGTCTCCAACGTACTGTTTGCATATCAACCCACCAAAGGGACTCTGTGAAATATCGCAAACTCACTATTCTATTCTTGTTACGGTCTCCTAGCAAAGCCAGTGGTAGACAGAACAAGCTGCTCTACCCAATAGATGAAATATCCTTTGTGATGGATAATGCAGCCTGACAATCTTAGTGGTTTGCGTCGGCAAACATATTTGGAGTTTGTTTCTCCACTTTTAAAGTGGGCATTATCTGACACAGCGTGATCACATCGAAGTCAGTTACAGTAGAAAAATAGGACTTCAGGGAATCGTCCTCACCGTAAATCAGTAAACGAATATAGCCATCGAATGGACACTCATCCTACCGAAATTTACAATGATACGTTCTGAGTACACACTTTGATTGCAGTTTAAGCGTCAGCTATGTCTTCAGAGTTTGCTGCAAAAGAAGACAGTTAACTAAAAAGCCGCAAGCTAGTTTCTCGGACTCCTTGATCTGATATACTGATTGTCACCGGTGACTGGAAGGCATACGTCAGCTCCATTGTTTATTTCACCCATTACTTGGTTGCTAAATCCGCTCTTGTCAGTGCTCCTATCTCTGTAACCGTCTTGCAAGACTTCTATCAGACCAAAATGGTTTTCAACATCCCAGACGGAGGTTACAACATTGCTTGCTAACAGTTAGCCCACTTCAGACCAAAGTAATTTCACCGAACGCTTTTCGTAACTCATTGTGGCTCGCACAGGCGATACATGTGCTTGTGCTCTCTTCCAACCGCACCCTTAAACCCGAGGTACACAATGATCACTGCACGTTTCGTCAACCTACAGAAGCGGCATGCAACGACAGTAGACTGCTCTACTGCCATGTGAAACAATCAAAGAGCAGGAGAACTGTTGTTAGCACAAAACTGTTACAGCTGGATAGTGCTATTTGGCAACCTTTAGGCTGTAACTCGACCGCCCGGTACCATCCCTCCCATTCAACAGTGAGAACCAATATATTCCGAATCAAGCTGGTAGGCTCTACAAATCATTATACCACTTAACTCGGTCGCCCAGTCACCGAAGGCCCCTATGGAGTAAATGACAAGGTTCCAACTAAAAAAATAAGTGTCTTCCGTCCTTAACCAAATAAATGACACAGAAACCCTGACGATGATCGCACTGCACCATGTGATAGCAAGAAGTGTCCAGCGGGTTCATATGCTTCAGTTGTTTTCAAGGGTACAAGAGAATGGTGGCAAAATCAAGTACAAAAACGGCTGTGCCTTTAGCTTATCAGCGACACTTCGAAGTTCTTCATACCTATGCTGAACCAACATTTCGCCAAGACCTTGGACGCATGCGTCTGAATAAAAAAATACGCCACACAGCTCGAGTGTTTGCATGTTCGCTTCCTCCTACATTTCAGCAAATACCGATAACCCATGATCACTTGTACCGCCTTTGGCTGACTCGATTGCGAAGCACTGAAGAAATACACGGACAGGACTTCAAGAGGAAGTCGGTGGTCCATTTGAAGGCACCTATGCATGGATTTGGAGTGGGGTCGTCGAAACAGACGTTCACGATAGTGACCGTTGGACTAGTTGGATCATCGCTTTGCAGGTTGCCTTTTAAATATGAAAAACTGTCAGTGCATCTGAATTGGGGTACAGTTCCTTATGTGTGGTGGGGATTAGGATTAATCGCCAAGTAATATCAGTGTGCAACAAGGTTATCCTCTTTCCCGGAATACGATCAATTATCCGGAAAACAGGAAATCGTTGGGTGACTATCTCGGCATCCAACTCAGCCCAAATATCTGAACCAGAGTATGCTGAGGATACTGTGTTTCTAGATATTAATGTCAGTGACATTCAACAGCACTGACTGGTATGCCATAAAACTAGGGCTTAAGATTACTATTTCAGAATGTTTCGTGCGCTTCCGAATCCAACGATCTCCATCAGAGATGAAACAGCCAAGCTAGTAAACCCGGTTTCATTGAACTTCCTAACAGACAGGCTTTTGAAGCTAAACCAACAAAGCTAATCATGCCGGAACGGTTTAGCTCAAGCGGAAAAGACGTAATAGAGTAGTCGCGAAGCTGGTATGCGATCAAAAAAAACCCTGCAATCCACCATCTGCCACTCTACGGTTGGGTCTGACCACCAGTGTATCAGATATCCTGGCACGACAGGCTGTCAGACAGGGCGGACCTGAAAGTTTACAGAGACATCATGCACTTAACGTCGACTACAGTAGTTTGGTCACGTACTTAGCAAAGACAGTATAGGCTTATGCCACTGCCCGCCCCAAGTGACGCGATAACTAAGTAAAAAAATACCTCGATGTAGCGGAAGAAAGCCCTGGCATCATGGTTGTGTGAGTCCCTGTGGGCTACAATGAGCAAAAATATGTATAGGTCACTATTTCGACCTTCAACAGAGGTGACCCGTTCTGGTCAGAACACAGCCATCTAAAACTAAACAATCTCCTCCAGCTCCCGTCAGATGGAGACTACCCGTCAGGCAAGGCTACATATCTCTTTATCTCTATGGCTTCGCTTCCACTAATGCAACTGTGTTGGAATTTCAATACAGTTTTAGTGAAGCGGAAGTGTTTGAAATGCGTGCAGAACATGTTCAGAAACAAAAGACACAGAACAATCATTAACGACCATGGTGATCTTGATCGGTCGCAATCCAGCTTCACTGATCAGCACCCACTCGTCAATTTTCGTCACCACCTTGATATTGCCCATCTTACGCGATTACAAGACAATAGTTACATGCGCCAACCAGTCTTTCAGCTAAGCATGTCTCCATTTCCCAACTGCAATCTTCCTACCCTTCAGGATCATGCGTACAAGCTGTTGGCTACAGTAGAACGTTAACCGGTAACTCAAGTGTTCAAAACAATACCATCCCCAAAAATAACTTTACCTGGTGTCGCGACTTGGAATTGTGGCAAACGAAAATTTATTAGAAACATTTATCTGTCCTTGTAACATTTGGGAAGTGAAATTCATAGTGCTGACGACTAAGTAGACTTCTATGAAGACACAAATCCGGGTTAGAATTTAGATTCAATTCAACCAGCTTATAACTATTACTGCGCCTGGAAGGCTCGTATTGTTATTAGAAGGACCCTTGACGGTAACCAGGAAAAACCGTGTGGTCAAGAAATACGACTTCAATGACTAGAACAACTTCAGGGAACGCTTCTGAGTCCCAAGTAATCTTGTGTGAAGGACACGACCACCGCTTCTCGAGGGACTGAGCATCTAGAGACGGGGTGTGTCGCCACACCATCATACAAAGCTATTAGGGTGTTAGCCGGTTTTCTGAGAATGAAGGTTTGGGAAGATAATGGATGTTCTGGTGTATGAATGATTCCCTTCCAGGATTTTCACCTACGATAATCACACCCCAATTTACCACGGAATTGTCACTACAAGTCCGATGGCATATGAAAAATAAAAGATAATCGTTCAGATATAACACCCTTCCGGTGACTAACTGCCATGCCACCCGAAGGAAACACAAGATCTAGGATAGTTCCAGGTTGTCCAATTCAAGACAGGGGAAGTCGAGAGGCAGAGGTTGGGTTTGAACCACGGACCTTCCGGTCGGAAATTCGCGCTCCGAGTCATCTCATCCGGAGGCATGGTCTTAGGCTTTTTTCTAATGCGCCATTAGTTGACCAAGGTAACACAAAATAAGCTTTCTCCATCATATTCATCTGCTTGAAGCTCCAAGGGAGTTGATTCATAACTCAAGCCATTCTCTCGACCAAGGATGTCTCCTCGTATTTGTGCATTCTGGATGTGGCGCGTACTGTAACAATTGCCGTGGGAATCAGAGTGACATCTAGCCAGAAAGACCTGTGTAACTTGGTATGGCATGAGCTTCACACCTGCAGTATAAAGTGCTACTGCAAAACTGGATAGACTTGATCTCCAAACTCATGTTTCGGACGAGCCGATCAAGGTAGTGGAAAAGCCTCCTGCCTGAGCAGCTGTATCGGTCCCGATGGTCTAACCAAATACTATGCTTCCATCCAGATTAGGAAGGCCAGAGCAGCTGTGGTGAAGCTGCTGTGGCGTAGACGTGACATTAGCTCATCTGTCAAGGGTCTAGTTTACAATGCGACGGCTCACTGCATATTATTACACGGGTCAAAAACCTGGTCGCTGCACGTTGGGGACGTCAGAAGATTTTCAGTGTTTGAAGATCACCGTCTTCGGAGTATTCCTCCAGTGGGAACTCTGGGTCAGCAATTGAAGTAGGTCGAATGGTTTTCGGAAAGAACAACTCGCCCATAATAGATGAAATGATCACACTCCATAGGTTGCGCTGGCTTAGTCAAGTGGTCCGTGTGCCAGTCAACTGACATCCTGTACACCCACCATGGGAAGAGTGGAAGCGAGTCAAGGTAAGTCTAACAATGACAAAAGCCACTAACAGCTAGAATAGCCGCGCTGGCCATAGCCACCTCTCTGGATGGAGACACATCAATGGCTAGAGGCACTGTCAGGCATGGCCCAGTTGAGCGCATGCACCCAAGCTGTTACCTTATTGCACGACTTCTCCCGATCTCAAGACTACCGAGACTCCTGTATTGGCGGTGGCTGCAACCTTCAAAGCATAGCTATATGCCCGTAACTCCCCAAACCCTCGACAAACGAAACCGTGGCAGTTATAACCAAACTACATGTATGCGGTTCTTACACCTGAAGATGATAATAGCTAGGCACCGAGAGATGTAACTGAATGATTATTTTATTGGTAAATCATTTCAGAACCATAGCTCGTGAAGGCTGGTGTTAACAAATCCGGAACGAAACAACGGTCAGAGAGCGGGTGTTAGATCGTGTAAGGTGGGAATCATCAGAAGAAAGTATACCATCAAAAGCTGAGGGTTTGGTTATTCATTGCGCATATAACAATCGCCCACCCGAGTGCTGTCTTCCTTGCCCAATCCTGAGCAGCACAAGTAGAGGTGGTCAATCTTTGACCCGGAGGAGGGGCACGAAATCAGTTATGAAGAATATGGGTACGGTCGATGCGATTCACCTTCCAGGGTGGAGGCCACGTGATCACTCATGCACATGGTTGGAGGCGTTGCAGGTAGGATGGCCAGTAGTTGTCAGTGATACTTTTACCGGTTTCCATCCCCACTTTCTGAATGGGCGCCTGGAGATTTAGACAGTTTGGGATGATTGTAGTACGCCAGCACCGGGCCTCCTCTCCATAAACTCTTACTATTTCCTTCACAAGACTCTCAAATAAATTAATGGTTATATGGCACCGAGACACCGGCTTTGGCACTGATGTGCCGTCGGTGATAATCAGTTTCTTACTGACAAGCACAACGCATTGAAGATGTTTGGAGGGATTCGACCGCACCCGTTTGATTATTGCAAGTCAAAACCACACCACCAATGCGGTAAGTGACTGACAAGTGATCTACACGCCAGTACCCAAAGTGACACTAGTCATCCAATCCGTCAACTCGTCCGCGATCCTAAGCTCATCTATATTCCCAAGGGAGGAATCACTCGGAGCCCACACAATTAAGGTCCACCAGAATTTGGCAGCTACTTCAGCATCGGCAACTCCGTGGCACAACGCTCAACTCCCAGCCAAAAGTGTGCCCAAGCTCCACTCGCGATAGACTAGCCAGGTGTTGAAAATCCCCGAACGCATGTGGTGACCAAGATCGCTGTTGCATTAAATCATATCGGTGATGTGAGACAGAACAGATGATGCATTCAGCTTAACATAGTTGGGCCGTCAAGCGCGAAACTTCTAACTGGTGGGTCTTTGGTACCCAACTTTGGTTTTCGACTGTTATTGAGACGCTGCTTCAAACTTCTCTGCCTGCCTCTGGAACCTCAAGAGTCGAAATGCTCCCGGGACATTCCCTCACAGGTATCGAGTATGCAGACGACATTGCTCTCCTTGGTTTAGATCCTTCCCAAATGCAAACGATTCTAAATAACCTAAACAACTCTGCCGAATGGTGTGGCACGCGCTTCACATCTGCAAAGTGCTACTACAGGATTGAGTGGGATCAAACCCACGCCTCATAACTGCAAGTGAGCCAATCAACGTCGTGGACAAATCTGTTTACCTGAGCAGCTGTACAAGTTCCGGTGGTCTGGCTGGAGAGGAGGGTACTTCTCGAATAGGAGAGAGCAGGGTAGCTTTTGCCAACCTCTGACACCGACATGACGTGAGACCAGCTGTCAAAGGAAGAGTTTACACTCAGGCAGTGCGATCCATAGTGCTTTATGGATCAGAGACGTGGCCCCTACGCGCAGAGGACGTACGGAAAATGTCAGTGATTGATCATCGGTGTCTCCGAAACATTGGTCGGGTCTGGTGGGAACATCGGATTAGTAAAGCTAAGGGAAGCTAGATGGTCTTAGGAAAAGGAGCTCTCCCGCGATAGAGGAATTACTCACGCCCCGTGGGTCGCGCTGGTTAGGACACGTACTCTTCATGCCAGACGACCGTCTACCTCACAGCTTCTTTCTCCCAGCTTTGTGCTGAGTGGAAGCTACCGAGAGATGGACAGTGTATGAATAAAGCATGAAGACACTAACCAGTAAACTTAGTAGGGTGGGCAACTGCCGCCTCCCTGGATGGGGACCCGGGGACTTAAATCACCAGTGGTAAGTGACTCCGGCGGAAATAAGCCAGTCGCGCTCGTGCATCAAACCTACCGCCTTCAGTGTGTAGATACCCGAACCAACTGAACATGCCTCCGCCTCCAAGGCTTGGTTGTACATTCCACTTTCCCGTTTTCCGGTGACTGAAACTGTAGCAGATGGAACAAATGTGTCTACGGTACACGGTTTATAGCCGATAAACTGAATTGATTGATTGATTCCGACTGCTGCTCTCTATGCTTGGATGAATGGCAGGCCAACACAAATTATCAACGAGCCGTTGTTTCCGACAGCACAGTGCTCGGCTAGAGACATTAAGGGACACAGTTTGTAACCAAGGTGTTTTGTTGCTACCAGACCCTCTGTCTACCTATGTGCATGGGCACCCGGAACGCATCAAGGGATTATCTTATCACCTTCCACAAAAAATTAGCGTCATCACGGAGAGCGACAAATTAGTAGTGTGAAGTCCAGAATAACAATGTGATTCTGCCAACTATGATTGGCCTCCATAAATAACCGTGCGCAAGCGTTACGGCGACTCCAGCGTTGCTTCCAAATTTTTTCACTCACATTACTGCTGTTCCAAAAGCAACACTTCGAGCCCGGTGCATCTATTCCTGTTAGTCCACGTCAAAGCACTTATGTTTTGTTCCCGTCTGAGCTCAGCAGTGCGTCTTTGGCCGTGCTGAGGTTTGAACTCTTAGAACCCACTACACAAAACAACCTTACCGTCACGACCAGTTACGGCGGACCAAACTCCTTAGGACAAATATCAACACAACGAGCAGCCACGGATGTTTAGACTCTTGAAGCGGTAGAGCAGGCATCTGCGAGCTTGCTAGAACACTTCCGACCACGTACCACTCAGGAACGCTAGCTCACGAAACCCGGATAGCTGGGAATTAACCGGACCTACTTAGTTCACGTCTGTTCGAGTTTGTGATAATCAAAAAAACAGTTGCCTGGATTTTACTTTATTGAATATGCATAAAACAGACCAATTAGAACAAAATATCGAGGGAAGGGTCACGAAAAAAGCAGCACCGCATAGACGGACATTTGAGACGGACAACTGACGAAACGGAGCAACCGAGACGACAGTTTAAAACTTCGCACCTAGATGGCATGTGACATATAGACAGAAGCGTCCAGATAGAAAGATGCGACCGCAACCTAACCACAATTCGGATCAAACACAGCTCAGTTGAAGGTTGATGGATGTGTGTACCTGGAAAAAATTAAAAGAAGTTACCGACAGGATAGCGAAGCGGACAGTGATAGGTAACAATGCGCTTCTACATAGAATCCTAAATAATCACTCCAATGAAGAACAAAGTATTCACACAAGTTTTCCGGAAATAAACATTAGGGTTAACAGTAGACCAAAGAATGCACCCATGCCGTTACTGTATATCTCAAACATTTGAGGTAGGGGAATTCCCTTCCACATTCCTGAATGTTCTAGCGAGTCCCGATTATGCGTCAAAAGCTGTTACAAGTGTCGATTTACAGGAAATCGCCTATACTCCCCACTCGATCCACTCTCTGAGCCAACTAACATAGACTTCAGTGCTGATGCCAGTCTTCCCAATTGAGTTTGAAGTACAATTCCAAGCGATATGTTCTTGGTCAAAAATGTACTCTCAGTAATGACCCATCAAGCTAAAACCAACCCTCAGAGTCGTAAAAATCGGACAATCATGATGAAAAACGTATTGCACATTCACCACTACATCCGTTTAGTGCTGACGAAGACATTCCTGTTTGGAAGTATCCTGGTCCTCGTGCTTCCTTGTGTTGACACGGCAGTTAAGAACCGAAAGGGTACTACAGCTGAACGATTTTTTTGACGAATGAATTAATCGTACAGACTTAGACTGAGTAAGACTTTACCAGTTCGTTGTGCTACTGATGGCGCATCAGGCTGACACACAACACACAAGGCAAGTGCAGTTTACCGCCCAAGTAGGTTGTACTACAGCTAACGATTTTTTGACGAATGAATTAATCGTACAGACTTAGACTGAGTAAGACTTTACCAGTTCGTTGTGCTACTGATGGCGCATCAGGCTGACACACAACACACAAGGCAAGTGCAGTTTACCGCCCAAGTAGGTTGGCAATGGAAAACTGCTACCTGTTTTGCTGATCTCCCACCCGCGAAATTAACGACAGTAAGATATGGGTTGGAAAATAGAGCCGAACTCAGTTTACAGGGAATAATCATGGCTAAAGTTTTAATAAAGACGATTCTACGGACAGTTTCAGAAGTCACAAACTAGGGACCACGTCATACCTAGCATTGCCCAAACGAACCGATAAACGTTGAACACTGGCCAGTCAACCTGCTAAGACACCCTAGGTACCTGCGCTGAGAAATGCCGTCTATGCTCCAAAAATGGCTAAGTCTGGCTAGCTTGAGACAGCTCAGTTGTCAAGGCACAAAACGACCGACCGAACGGTCCGAGGTTCGAACCCAGCTTCAGCATCCCGACTGCTCAAGTGGTTCCCTAGGGTCGCACGGCAGGTGAGCACCAATGGGCTGTTACATCTGAACGGCTGTTTCAAGTTTGTCTAGATTTTACAATGAAAATAATTCCAGTCCGTATTCCACCATTTTCTTAACAGCTAAAAACAGAAACCAACTCACTTTTGATTAGCAGTTGGTTGTGAAGCGACGGGCGAGAAAGTGAAAGGATTAAGCGAAGCCCCTGTCTGGGACATTGTGGGCGAAATCAGGTGGTTTTGAAATCCATTTAACGCCTGCTGATATTGCTGCTGGAATAGCCCAAAGTGCTGCATCAGAGCGTATGCGGCCGAATGAGAATGATGAATCCCACCTCCGCCGTTCAATGTCGCATTCTGCATGGAGTAATTGAAACCCGGCGGTGTTGGTAAAAGACCCGTATTGGCTGCATTCGTGTGTGAAGGAAACAGGGGTACCGGCTGATTTGTAGTACGGGGGTTGAAGAAAGAAGGGCTACTTGCAGAAGTGGTCAAAAGGCGTGGTTGTTGCGTTTGTATGACTGGGCGTGCCAAATTTGGCGTAGGTTGTGGTTGCTGTTGGAGCTTCTGTGCCACGTTTACAACGGCCAAACACTGACGAGCGCTACCATTATGTGTAACACGAGGCTGCACAGCACCGTTACTGGTCAACGAAGATGTTACAGTGGATGTCCCAAAATCAGAAGCCAAAGCTGGGGTAGCCTGTATGGACATTAACGGCGTGGCAGTTGTCGCATTTATGTTTGATCCTGGAGACTGTCGAGGCAAAGAATTCCCACCATGCCCGTTGCCAGAACCCGAAGTTCTGGTGTTCCTGACAGAGGGAGACATACATGAGGAGTCAGCAGTGCTGTACAACAAAGCCTGTGAAAACTAGCATCAAGACCCGATCGTGCGGTACGAAGTCGATTTCAAATGCCTCAAAGATACGGGAAAAAGTACTAGCTACTCACACGAGCTTCAAGATGTCCGCATCCCCAAGTACTTACCCAAACGTCCTGGATTGACTAATAGCAGGCATGCCACACATTGACGACATCTAACGTCCCAACCAAGTTAGCGAAATGTTTCGACAAGGGTGGTTTATCGCCGCAAGGAAGGATCACGGATATTCTATCATGGGATGTGGACCGTGCCTCCACAACTAACGCAGTGTCCTTTGCCTACCCTACCAAATTTTCGCTGTCTAAACTTCGTTCAAGTTTTGCACAATGCACGGAAACATTTCCAGCCTGGACAGATCATTCGGTACGTGCAACAGTTGACTTCAAGACCAAGACACAAGTTGCGAATTAAATGCAAGAATCGAGATATTTCAAATACTGAGCAGCAAACTCGAATAAGCGCATATCGATCGGGTGTTAAAAAAGGGCTTGTGTTCAGACTCACGTTTGAATCTCGTCATTAAACAGCCACATCGGCAATGGTGCCCTGAAGTACAACTATAAAGTTCACTTGCTTACATTCAAAGCCTTACAGTGGAGAAACAGTGGACGGGAAAGGACCTGGTACTCGTCTTTCTACAGGGGCATTGTTGCAAAAATATGTGGCGCCCATAACCGCCATTCCGCGGAGAAAATTTGAGGGCGTTTGACAAAGTTGACGGATTCGAGCAGGCCACCGGCTTGTTCGGTGTGAAAGGCAGAGGGTCAGTGACATGTTTCAACGGCTTCCTCGCGGATAAATTCGTTCGCATGTTTAACAGAGACGGTTGAATAGCCCTGAGATTTGAAAGTTTCCAACGTTGTGATTAACCTAAATCAATAAAATTTGGACTTGCCCTAAATGAGCCATGGATATGCACAAACTGCCACACCGATCCCAACGTATCACAGCGAATCGTGTGACAGCCTCATTAGGTTTCAAAGGAATTACGTGAACCTTTATCGCCGAACGGGTGTTTCCGCCACAAGTCGAGTGTTTTGGCTGCACATCGACAAGTTTCGTATGCCTTCTATGTCTAAAGACCGGAGTTGACAGTATTCTGCCGGTAGAACGCAACCCGAATACTTTAGTGCGAACACCTTGTGCGTTTTTAGTGGGCTAAGAGTGCGGCAGGTCACTCTCACCCCCATCTTAGCAGGTTTCAACGCTGGCGTTGGAGACTACCTTTCAATGGGTAAAACACAAGCCTGAAAGCAAAACCACAAGCTACATAACAGAAGACTTACCCTTTCGTATTGGACGCGTCGTCCACATCGGCGTCGGAACTGTCTGAGCCTAGTATTCGTCTTCTGGCAGCCGCATAATCAGCCTCCCTTTGCTCCAAGGTCTTGACCGTCGTTGGCGGCCTAAAGTAAGTACTCATAGAGTGACCACCTACTTTAAAATTTGTGAAGTTTGGTTATCTGAAGTCTGGCATGGTCTCTGAAGTATACGAATAGGCGGATTTTCCATATCAAATTAAACTACAGACGATGAACAGGGGGTGATGTACCAAACCTTCTACGATTGAGTCCAGTGATATCCATGCGCCCTCCTTTTGATGGACCATAACGTACTCGGAAACGTTTCACTCAACATTTGCTGGACGAAACTATATGAAGAAGTAACGACAGGACATACCGGGACGGCTCGGAAGCCAACATCCGTGTTGAGCGCCCAAATTCAGGGTGTCACTGGTTCAAACAACTTAGATGTCTTCGGAATGATGACCTTGATGGGCACCATGAGAGTCCGAGGGTATCAGTTTCTCCATCCGTTTCCTGCTTACATGGAAGACTTTCACCTCCTGATGCCTTCCATGAAAGATACGAGGCTGTAGAATCTTGCAGATTCGGCAGGCCCACACCTAGGATGTGAACGCGGTGCAGCAGTCCATGGACGGTTATCTGTGATGCCACATTTATGATAAAAGGATTTCTTTTCCATGTATCCTGCCTAAAATTGTATTATTTATCATGGTCCTATCCATCATCTGCTTTGTTCCGCTGTTCGTTTCGCCCGTTTTTCATTTCGTCCTCGCATCCCGCAGTTCTTCCATTATCTCGTCCATAATTTCCCAAAATGAAGAGGTGCGCAACACTGGTAGAAAAAGGACACAAGGAAGAGCGGAGAAATACTACCTGTCCCTTAGTGGGGAAAAGGATGGCTGTTGAAATTTTAGCCCGTGCCAATTACCTCCTAAAAACTTTCCCCATAAAGTGCGTATTTTCAGCATGCTCTCATACTGGCTAGTACCGATCACATCACTTACCAATGTTGTGTTATACAACGTAAAATAGTGCCCGCCCTGTAAACGATTGCCACTTTGCGAGAAAATCGGAGCCCGAAGCGCTACGTTTCCCTGAATTTACCGTGAAATACTGGCATCGTGCGAACCGACCTCAAAGTTAGCTGTGCTGGACGAAAATGATCCCCATAAAATTATTACTACAGTTTTATTTTCTAACAACCGGTTTCCCAAATTTCCTGACTATCAGTTACGAATATTTCAATGAAAGATCAGAACGGTTTTCTCCTATTCTCACGCTGGAAAAAAAGGCCTCAATTCTACGCCATGAATTTCTGATGGATGATGCAAAAATGCCAGTCGTGCATCAAGGCGCAAAGTTCCGATACCCATTGCACATTCCACACATTGTTTATCCTTGCGAAAACGGTTGCTAGTGTCTTGGAAATGCTAGAGTGCCTCAGACCTCCTTTGACATAGTAACCGCGTATTCCGGAGGTGCGTTGGAGTTTTACTCATTGTGTGCTGGGCTGTCGAACCTCTCAACGCCGACTCATGAACAATTCCAGTCAAGCCGTCCTTGGAAAACGGCCGCTCTTCACCTTAGAAGGTAAGAATTCAAGTAGGCACGTCGATGCAGGCCATAGGCGTCGTAGAGTATCTTCAGGCTATCCCAGGTACATTGTTTTTTGACAGACGAGAAGCCAGTTTTTTCCATTTGTGGTTCGTGGCGTCGCGAGGTAAATAATTCAACCGAGGCCAGTCCAACACCTGCAGCAACAAAAGGAAATTAGTAGTGCCTTTTGGATTCCTAGTCTTAAAGGCCAGGCTCAGAACCACCGGCGATGGGCGATTCATCCGAGCTACTGGAGGGATGGCGGGTATGCTAATGCGCCATGATGTAACGTAGTAGGGCAACCGTCCCTGCGGGGTGTGCCCGTCCACCACACGAGTTTTCCATTCCCCGTGCATGCTACCAGATCTGCAAGGTGGAAAATCGTACAAGCGGTTATAAATGCGGTTTGTGCAATAACAATCACTCCGGCTACATTTTTTCCCGGTCGTGAGGAAGCAAGACCAGTCCAGCCCATCGGAACTAGCAAACAGCATACAGACGCTGGTAAAGGTAAGTCGCGTGGGAGACCAGTGGCACCGCGGTACGTTCGAAATCGGTTTCGTTTTTCCCTCGTGCAAATTCGTGAAATTTTTTCGTTGTTCAATCTACTCACAGAGTACAGACGAGTAATTGTTGAATTTTATTACTCCAACAAAACATTTGAGTGATAACCCTTTATATTTTGCGCACACTTCCTACTTTACATCTAGTCCGAAATAGAACATCAATTTATACCGATTGCCCTCCGAAGCCATTGATAGACCACAACAGATGTGGGCGAAATGTCTGCCCGTCGAACGTCAAACGCGGTATGCAATGCCACGCCTGCAAAGCTTGGTGGCATTTCAAATGCACGGGTTTACAGGACGACCAGATAAGCTGACTAGCCAACTCTCCTGACCCGTTTGTCTGTGCCAGCTGCCTCTACGTCAAGGGTGCAATGCATACCGCAGCGAAGAGAAGAGTCCCCCGAAACAGTACCCAATCCCCAGTGCAGATTCCGAAAGATCACTGTCGGTGTTCCGCTTTGATCGGGATACTCGACACGAAATTAGAGCGTCTTTCGAAGGCATTGGAGGACTCGGGCGCTAAGAATACAGCGACCTGGGCGCAAGTCGACAAGGAACTTTCCTCGCTGAACCAATACCTCGCGATGTCCATACCGGGTCCCATGCCTGCGAAAATAATCATGCAACTTTCTGACGTGGCTATGAAAACCGCCACAGCGTCTCTAGTGGACAGACACCTAAGGGAAAACAGGCTGATAATCTGGGGTCATTCTCCGGAAAAATCACGCCAGCGAAACTTGCACAGTCAATCCTCAGCAAGCCTGATAATTCGCTCCATGCAGAATGGCTACGCCAGAAGGGAAGTAAGCGAACCCTTGGACTCCTAGTCACTCTTTCTTCCCCGTCCGACGTACAGGAAATCTTGGAGCGAGCTGGCAGCATTCAAAAGGCCAACCCAATGATCAGGCGCCTATCTGAGGATCGTCCTCTAGACGCGCGTAAGCTTGGTCACAACAGGTCAGGAGTGGAAGTACGAAACAGGCTTCCACCGGGCAGCAAACCAGACGACTCCAAACTCACGACCAAGCCGATTGTGGCCATATCCCCCTGTGCTCCCGAAAGCAGGCCGACGAAACCAGCTGCTGCTCCACCACAGGCCTCTCGCCCACCAAATGCAGGGACGCCCTGGAGGAGGCAAACTCACATGCAAGCAGCGCCCAAACTACGTGGAGCTATCAACGCTTATCTCCGCATCAGAGGGCACAGCTGCAGCCGCGCACTCGTCAACAAAGTCACAGCCTCTGAACGGAACTGAGTCAGATGTGCCGGGACAAGAAGCGAAGCCAATCTTCAGCTCCACTCCTTCAAAAGCGGTCTCTCTGTTTGTGGTCACAACCGTCGCCCAGGACCCCGACACCATCCGGAAAATCCGCGAAAACGAGCCTCTTAGGAGCGCCACCCAAATCATTACTTCTTGATGCCACCACCTAGCGCTCAGGGCCTCACGGAGACATTTTTCCGGTCAAACCGCGCCAAAGCACCCAAGGATCCAGAAAGGCGAAGCTTGCAGCAAATCTTTGATCAACAATAAATCTAGTCGACGAAAAGGGGGTGCTGAATGAGCTACAAACAGCATTGGTCGAAATTTTTGCCCATGGGAAAAAAATCGTCCCCCAAAGCCAAAAGGTCTGAGCAAACCGAGCTCCCACGGAACGAAAAAACCCCGCAGGCAAAAAGCACCCCCAGAAACCACATAGACAGGAGGAGGGCAGCATCGCCTCAGAGGCCCCTTTGGAGCCTTGGACTCAGTCTTAAACCCGGTGCACAACCATTAATTCTGCTAACCACCCTGGGCACTCAACTTTCGGCTCCTCACCCTCGGAGGCAGCAGCGACTGTTGAAATGCTTGTCCACAAACTGCCTCAGCCCTTTCAACAAACTCGGCGATGTTAAACAGTCAGCTTGCCTTGAGCAACCGTCCATAATCGCACTCACAGAGACCTGGCTCACGCAGCGCTGTTAGAAGTCGTTCAACAGAACGCTTGGACTCAACATGTCGCTGCACCCACCAGATACCGCGCAGGCCAACTACCATCCCTCTTGGATTTGGGCATCACCAACGAAAGACACTTACTACATCATGTAACCATTAACGCTCCACTGGGACATAGTGACCACTGTGTGCTGACCTTTGATTTCATCTGCTATTGGGCCACGAACCCCAAACCTCAAACGTGGTTTCGAGACTTCTGCCTGCAGACTTCTCAGGAATGCGCATCTTCCTCGAACAAGTCACAGTGGGACCAGCTCCGGTGGAAGAACTATATAGAACCATTGTTCAGAAAGTTCACGAGGCTGACGAGACGTTCGTCCCAAGAAAACCGGCACGCACTCGGATGAACCGCAGGATGCCTAAAAGCATCCGGCGACTTCTGGAAATAAGATCCCAACTATTTTTTAAATGTTGACCACAGGGGATACAGAAGAAAAGCTGGCATTTCGTAAAATGCGGAACCGCTGTAAATCAGAAATCCGCCATACGGAAACAAGCCACCATTCTGGATCTCGCTCGAAAAAACAAAAACGTACTGTTCAAGTACATGAGACATCCCCGCAGAAACAAACCATCCGCGTTCTCCTTGAGAGACAGAAACGGAGAACCGACAAATGACCCAACAGTGGCATCTGAGGCTTACAGAGAACACTATGCGTGCTTAAACTCCACTCTTCTCAGGGCGAAATTACGAACAGACTCTAGCCGAATTGGTCTTTACGGTGGAGGATATTCGTCAATTCTTGCACAAGATCAACCCATTCCGCGCGTTGATGCCCGACGAGGTTTATCCAAGGATCCCGAAAGAAACGTCCTCCACACTGGCAAACCATTTACACTTGGTGTTTCATCAGTCGCCTGACGAAGGCCGCCTTCCCTCTATTTGGAAGGAAGCGATTGTCACGCCAACCTACAAAACTGGTGACTGACTATCGCCTGGCAGCTCTAGGCCTCTATAAGCCTCACTAGCCTGCCGCGCAAGGCGATGGAATGCATTCTGAAGCGAGCTATCCTAGTTCACCTTACTTCCAGCAATCTGATATCTCCAGCTCAACACGGATTTCTCCCAAACCGCTCTTGCGTGACAAACATGCTCGTGTTTATGGAGAGCTTAACCCAAGCCAAGGACGAAGAACTCATATCGGATGTCATATTTTTCGACTTCTCAAAAGCATTTGATAGGGTCCCACACGTCCCGCTGCTCCACAAACTCGAGTCTTACGGGATTCAAGGGAAAATCCTTCGCTGGATCAAGGCGTTCCTATCAGACAGGTCATTCCGAGTGAGAATAGGCTCAACCTATTCCTCTCCAGCGCCGGTCTTCATTGAGGTTCCTCAAGGCTCCGTCTTGGGACCACTCCTGTTTCTGATCTACGTCAACGACCTCCCAGACGTTCTTGCGAGTCCATGTTTACTTTTTGCGGACGACTTGAAATCCTGGAGTTCCAATGCCAGCGCCCTCCAAATGGATGTAGACGCTGCCAAGCAGTGGTCGTTGGACTGGCACCTTCCTCTGAATGATGAAAAGTGCGTCCATGTGTCGTTTGGAGGGGATTCAGCGAATGCCTTTGTTATGCATGGTGAAAAGGGACCAGAAAACATCATGAGGATAGATGCCAAAAAAGATTTGGGTATCTGGGTCTCCTCAAACTTGTCCTTCTCACTACACAGTGAGAAATCGGCCCAAAAGGCATTCGCCGTTTTACGGATGATCCGACGTACCTTCTCCCGTATTACTCGCATTGACTTCCAAATGCTCTATGGTACCTACGTCAGACCGCTCCTGGAGTACGCCAACCAAGTCGTCTACTCAGGACGTACGAAAGACGTCACCCTCATCGATCATGTCCAGCGGACCGCCACGAGAATGGTTGCCGGCCTCAAATCCGTGGACTACGAAATGCGTCTCGCGATTCTTGATCTCTTTCCCCTGGAGTACCGTCGCCTCCGAGGGGACCTAATACTTATTTACGCCCTGTTTGAACAAAGCTTGGCAAACAGGTTTTTTTAACGTTGACCCAGCAAACACCCGACGGGGACATAATAAGAAAATTTTCAAGCTGAGGGCACACACATTCATTAGACAAAATTTTTTCATTTCGGGTAGTAGCTGCGTGGAATGGCCTCCCTCCGACGGTTGTACACGCTCCGTCTAGAACCCAATGTAAAGCACTATTAGACATTTACTTATGCGAAGTCTCGTGCTGGCACGCATACTGCCCCGCGCTGAGATCATAAAGAGCAATGCTACACCTTTTTTCACTTGTGCTTTTCCGGTGAACGACAGCCACTGACCGACAAGAACAAAACCGACCCCGGGAACTTGGGCAAAAGCCTCGATCCTGTGTATCAATACGTTAATCCGTGAATTCGTGACACCTCTCAATGAGACAGTGAGAGTGGAATGGTGATATTCACGGCGATTACGCCATGGCTAAATTGCGCCTTAGCGTTGGTGTGGGCTAGCGCGACAAGCAGAAGCTTACCACAATGTTGTGTGTGTGTTTAGTGGACTGCGGGGCAAATCATCAGATGGATTCATATAAAAGCGTGGAATGCGCTCTTGTCATGAAGAAAAAAGCTAACTTTGTTTCGGTTTTTGTCAGTTAGACTTAGCCAGTGTGCAATGGTCACCAGGCAGAGCTGCCAGAGTACTCCTGGGTAGGGACCAGAATAGAACGAGGTATAATTTGGCTGGGAAAAATCCTAAACAACCAGGCCAGTAACACAGCATTTTTAGATCAAGTAGGCCTTAAGTACTACATTAGCTTGAAGCAAGTCAAAAGGATAGGAATGAATGATAACAGGACCTTTTCATGACCCACTAATTGTATCATCGCTAATCTCAAATGGACCCGATTCGTGGAGGAGGTCGTAGGTAGGTGGATATTAAGTGAGGCAGCAGCAGTTGCACAGGTAAGGAATCTGTCTTCTGACCGAGAAAAGGTATGGTGATGCCTGATGTTTCTCAGCTGCTCAGGGGGGCTGTTCCAGATGCGAGCTTAATAAACTAGAAAAAAGTGGTGGCGCAAGTTTGTACGAGCCGGGGGGCACACTAAGATGTTGCAGGAGTTACGAAGTCTGTATATGGGTCGGGAGTTTACATTTGGTCTGGCCTCTTCTATAAGGGCGTTTTTATGCACCAGACGGCGTAAGACAGTTAGATTCATCTTTGACCGTCTGAGCCATGATTGTCCGAGGCCTAGGATTTGACAGCGAAAGCGGTGAGAGAGGGGGTTGGACCAAGGGCACAGCTTTTTCTCGAATGAGCTTTGGACACTCAATTGCGGTTTTGCAACTTTGGGTATAAGGCGAGGAGAATGAGGGATAGAATTCCCCGATTGGCTTTACGCATAGCTTAAAAGTTGCAACCGTTGTGTCTGGAAGGTGACAGGAGCGCAGTATTAAGAAACTGAACCTGCGTGCTCTGGCAACCTGAAACTGCACCTGATGGAAAAAGATAAAAGTACAGGAGTATCTGAGGCCGAGATCTTTGATCTTCGTGGAATAAGTGGTGGGGTCTCCATTAATTGTGAAAGCGTCAGCCGGGAGAGAGCAGCGGCAGGAAGTTATGTAGGATTTCGTGAAGGAGAAGCTTAGGCTGGTCTCGTTTGACAAGCGAGTCAGTGAATCTAAGTCTTACTTGATCTGGTGAAAGTGCAGAGGAAGGGAATGTGTACTCAATTTTTATGTCGTCCGCGAAGAGGAAAACCTCACAATGGGATATGGCGCCAAAGACGTCAAGGATGTACAATAAAAAGTTTACTCAACTGATGATCGATAGTGGAGATGATGGTACGTCCGCGATTTGCGTTACATGTGTTTTGTCTGATAAGTGGGAGGCGAACCAATGAAATAAGTTCCCGGTGATGCCAGCGGCACTTACTTTGTGTAGCACGGATGTATGGGGGGCCTTGTCAAAAGCTCTTTGAATATCCATGTAACAGCGTCATAGGCAGCTGTGATGTTCTCAAAGAAGTGGAACTGGCAGCCACTGACGTATATTTGGGACAGGAACTCATATTACCGGTCATCAATGGCATAAGTAGCCAGAAGGAACTTGGTTATTGGACACTTGGCCAGACGTTCAAGGGCCCCTATTAGGAAGGCGGCATAGTTGATTCCCCTGTAGTTGGAAGGAGTTTGTCTGGAACCGGAGTTGAAATGCCGGTGAATTGTAGATTTCTTCTACTGTGAGGGAACGATTCCATAGTTTATAGCGTAGGTAAAATCATTTAGTACAAGGATTTTAATATCTTGGCCGCCTAGTTTCAAGACGTTGGTGGAAGACCGTTGGCCTCTGGCACAACAGCGTCTTGATCCACAGAAGAATGGCAGAAACATCAGCTTGGGGGGTGGTTAGGTTACTGAAAGTTAGGCGGCTGCATTGACCGTTAAGAGTTTGGGGAAATGCAACAGTGTGTGGGGGGTCGGAGTTGGGAGGAATGGGTAGGTAACAGCTTGCAAAATAAGCGTTTGGATGTTCTGCAATATTGACAGGATCAGTGATGAGGTCAACCCCTGTGAAACGCAAACGGGCAATTAGGTGACTGTTTGGGATAAAACGTCTGCGGGACAGTCAGCTGAGTGATTTGGAATTGGAGGGGCTCTGAGGAAGGTCTCTTTTCTCGACGCTAGAGAGATGCCCGCAAGGATTCTCGGTCAGTAGAAAGTTTACTGATGAGAATTAGTAATCAGAAATCCTGATATTTCCGATATTCTCTGCTGACCCGGTGTATTTTGGTTTTTAATAGCATATCTTGGCCGGAAATGTCGGAATGAAAATGTTTTAGAAATCCTGAATTTCCGATATTCTCTGCTGACCCGGTGTATTTTGGTTTTTAATAGCATATCTTGGCCGGAAATGTCGGAATGAAAATGTTTTACGGGAGGAAAAAGGTGAAGAGCAGTCAATTGGTTATCGTAAAATATGTCACAGACGCGGTGTGTATTTGTCGAGAGAAAGAAGTTATCCAAATCCTGGGAAGCCAGCGCGGACGAGGAATGGACTCAGAGGAACGGTTTAGCTGTACCCGACTGCGGGGCAAAAAACTACGCAGTGCACATCCTAATGAGCGTGAACCAACTGCAGCTGTAGCTAAATGGCCATCGGTGGAGAATATTAGGTCCAGGGTATGCAAGCAACAGGTGGACCTACGTTCAATTTGGGACCTATACTCCACAATAAGTTTCGCAAGCAACGCGGCGTAGTGGGCGGGATTCGTAGTGGGAAACCAGGAAATATCCGGCAGGTTAGAGTCACCCAGCAGAAATTTAGACGTATGAGGAAGGGCCTATGCAATGGAGATAATAGGTTAAAGGTCAGCGATAGAGTCGGGGGAGGGGGCCGGTGGTAGATATATACAACCTACTGGTGCATGTCATTTGGTCTGTCCTGTTGATATCCAGGGGGTCTCCGGAATCCCATTCAGGGAAGAATCAACAAAGGGGGCTGCATTCTGTTTCGGAGTAGATGGCACAGCCGCCGCTATCAGGGTGGTGAATTTTAAAGCCAGGGATTGAGATGGTCATGTCAGGAGTTTCATCTGTAAGTCATGTTTCAGTCACGCAGATCAGACCTGGTTGTGCAACGGCGCTAACTGCTCGGAGATTTCTGGCCGTTAAGAGCGGAGATTAAACAACATTATTGACAAACTCCGTTGTGAGCAAACGGTACTAAGTAGAAACTTTATAACCCGACTCGCGGTGGGGTTTAGTACTGGGGGGACTTGGGGGTAGTGTGAAGCAGGGTTCGGAGTCCGGGAAGGGATATTTGATACTGGTTGTAGATGGGCACATAGTCGGTTGAATACGTCTGAACCTACGGCAGAAAGTGCTGTTTCAGGTCCAGTATAGGGCACGGAATGGCTGTCGGAGGATGAAATGCATTTGAATACAGAGTTGTCGGCTGTGTCGTCCCCTGCATCGTCAGGTGTGGAGGGAGGTAGGATGCAAAAAGTGGGTGGCTGCCGAAAATCGTGTTCAGGTGTGACGACATTTGTTGCGTTGTGTAGTGAAAACAGAAGGGGTCGGAGTTGGTCATCGGTCTTCTTGGGAACGAGTTTCTTCCAGACACATGATGCGAATAGCTTGATATGCTTTATAAAGGTTGTAGATGTGGAGCTACGCGTGGTAGGCAGCCACCGAATAGGGATCTCGGATAGGTATCATGAGGGTGACAGGAGCAGAGCTTGGTAGGGACTAGAGTTAGGTAATGGTTTTCGTAGGTTATAGGCTATGCCAAGGAGAAGTCCAGCGTGTGGTATGGGGGCCACCGGTGCATTTATGTATCACGCGGGATACGGCCAGGTTTGTGAACGAAGGGCGAGGAGGGGGATCCGAGGAGTTTAAACGTACAAAGGCGTTACAACGCCAGGCTTTGATGGCAGGTGTTTGAGCCCGCGGACGCGCTTTGGTGAGGAGGGGCGAGGTGCCGTTAGGTCGGGGGTCCAAAGCGAGACACTGTGTTTTCATCTACGATTGTAGCACCGGGTAGGGGCTGGTGAGATACTGCACCTATCATCTCAGTATTGCATTTTTTAGTGCGATTGAGGTTCAAAGTGGCACGGGCAGGTGCTCATGGGTGGAAGTGGGGGCTCATAGTTGCAAGCAGAAGATACTGGGCTGAAGGTCGTTATGCCGGTTTGTGTGGCCTCAGACCACAAGCTAGCATCACGGTACGGCGAGCCTGTGCGTACAGTGCTTCCAGGATAATGAAGATCAGGGGGAGGATCAGTACTGCAGCATCTAGCTTTAGGAAAAAGCATGTCAGCCTCAGCATTTGGACGAGCAGCTGTGACGTCGACAGGTCTAGACCAAGCTACACTGATGTCGGGAACGGGTAAGTGCACAAGAGAATTAGTGGGGATTGTAGGTGTAGTCGGAACAGTTGGCAGCCTCAGTAAGCTGTTGTTTGAATCAGAGGTTTCTCGGCAGCTATGTGCGCATGTGTAGTTAGTGATATGAATTGCGCAGCTTTCCAAGGAGTTGGCTGTATTAGAGGCTTGCGATTGAATCACACCAAGAGTATCTACTGCTACGGACTGCTGAAGGGAGGATTGGCCCGTTTGATAGTTATCAGTAGTCGCCTCTGGAGGTTTAGAGAGTGAATTCCTTGTAACTGCCTTTATAGCCGAGTACAGGCAGCTTTAACCTTCACGGCCTGGAATGTTTGATTGGAGGACCAGGAGGGCCTAAGACGGTACGAGGCGCGTTGCATCGTTTTCATCTTTGGATTGCATTGAGACCAGGCAAGGCAATCGGGTTTCGAATCTTGCAGCTGTCGAACTGTATGGAATGCACCATGCATGTTACATGCTGTGTGTTCCACCGGGATGCGATCGGGAGCGCTGTGTATTAAGACCTGTTTACGTTATTCCATACACCGACTTATCCAGGAGACGTGTGTCAACAAGGATTTACGCCTTCGCAAGATCTGGTGGATAACACATTGCATCAGGGGTTAGAAGGCAGGCAAGCGGTTGCACGCTACGGTACGATATTAGTTCACTCTAAATCTTATTTACACGAGCGCTGAGGTATGGCTGAATTGACAGGGCTTTTAACCGTCAAAACCGGGAAGCATTTGCTGCAGCTTCAAGTGTATAACACTCACCTTGCCTCTCAATATTTGAGATGGCATACCGGTGAAAGGAAAAAGACTTTGCTGCGGGTCTATTTATTATAAAACACCAACTGAACAGTTATAGACTATCAGACAGGGAAGCAAAACTCTCATGTGCATCTTGTTTATAAAAACATAATATCCGCGTTCTTCTCAAGCCCATGTTCATGAACTTTCCCGGATACTCACTGACTATCACCCAAATGTAAATAAATTCTACAAAGCAATTCCACAAATTCCGTAATAAATCTCACTTATCAATAGACGCAAAGCGGATTTACAGGAAAACAAACTACTCACAGTTCCCAGCAGTGATATCAGCCACTATACCAGAACTTCTTTGCGCAGCGAATGATATTTTGGACAGTAATAAATGCTTCCATCATATTTGGTTGCTTGCTCCAGAGGCACGCGTTGTGCATTTCATACGCATTTACAACCTATATCTATATATTTTAACGTGAATATTCGAAAGAAGTTAGGCTGCAGCATCAAGCCAAAACCTAAAAGCTTGTTCTGGATGGATGTTTACCCTTTTTGGTTGCCTGGCAATCTTTCCAAGGCCACAAAAACAGTTGCAGTTTATACCCTGTAGGCGTTCATACGGCTTAATTTGGGTTAGAAAGGTAAAAGAATGCTTGACTACAGAAACAAACTGGAACCGCTATATGGTGTCACATTTTTCATGGAAAACGTTCACACCAAATGTGAACCATTCATCAAAGGCTGGTGTGGCCCAAAAAGTAGCAGCAGCGCGACAGGATCTCTGCTTTCGAAGATGGTCTGGATAACTCCCCAGCCGCATTTCATGATTTGAGACCAGTGTCGCCTCATCTGACATGACAAGATATCACATAAAACCGCAGTCTTTCAGCCAATGCTGACAAGTCGAAATATACACGACCCTATACTTCATTATCGTTAGCAGTAGCATGGAGAGGTAAGCCTGCATGATAGCTGATCTACCTGATGTCTATTTACTTGTCATTCTTCTACTTATTCCAAACTTATACATTTTGTATGGAAGGGTGGAGACAGGTTGTGTGCGAATGAGCGTGGACTTAGCTTGTATCCTACAAGTTCCGTTCGTTGTTCACTATAAAATCGTTTGACTGTCTCGGAATTTTAAAAAGGTTTTATCTATTGCTGCTAACCGCTGGGTGAAACCAAATGATTTCCACGAAACTGTAACCACTTTGATGCCAAAACATTATAAATATTGGATTTAACCTGGCTGCTTATTTTAGTCACTCCATGCGGAAAGTGGGCTGTTTGAACGAAAAAAAGTCAACGCCACCGAAAACCTCGAATCAAAGAATCCTTTTCTAATATTCCACTCAGCTTCGTTGAGTATGTGAATCCCCGGAAGCAGAACGATTCAGCGTTTTTTCTGCAAGGAGGTCATGCTGTTTTATCTGTTATTTGTTTTGGTCCTTGTCATCTTGTCATACAGTCCTCGCTGGCATGCATCATGAACAGCCACTGCTTTCGTTAGCCGAATCCAATAGGTAACTTGCCAATGGACGGTATTTAGTCATTAGCTGCCAACACTGAGATTAAAAAGTCCGTCTGGGCCGCTTCTCAGGAGCGACTTTTCTAGAGTTGTTTTTGCTCGCAAAACCCCCATCGAATGTTCGCAAGGCAGCTGTCTGTCTGAGCTCGTTTTATTTTGGTGCCCGCTCTCACATATAGTATATTACTGTCAAAGGGTTAACTTAGCTGTCGCGCCAGGCTTTATGACTTCGGATGTGCTGTCATGGCTGCCTCATTGATGAAACCGCGGAACATGATGCCTACGTCTTTGGCTGTGGGTTCTGGCCGAAGCTTTTCGCTGGCCGTTAAGGTACGACAGCGAACTCCGTTGCGCAAGCACACTTCTATGTGGGCCTACACGAAAAAGCCCTCTCCTTGTAGGATGGGATTAAATGGCGTCTCCGAAAGATTATTTCTATTTGCATGTTAAATGCCGCCTGAAAATAGACTTGGTGAAATGGGACCATGGTTATGTGTGACCATGTCTCATTTGCATCGGATGGAACGGCCAACGCTTCTGCGTTCGGCGTGTAACTAGCACAAAAGATCGCCGGGTGATTTCGCTTCAGGAGAACGTGTAAAATGTAGTTGTATTAAAGTTGCGTAGACATACTGCTTTACGAATGCAGCCTAAACGACGGGCGTTTTGTTTCCCCTGTGTAGCGTGAAAATTTATATTCCTCAATAGAGCACGAAAAAAGGACCAGATATGCCTTATTCACGCACGCTGAGAGATTGTGGCTTGGAACGTTTGCATACCATTGCTGATTTTCCCAACATTCGGTAGTCCGCGTAGAAGCGTCGGGTTTGATGCTTCTGAATTTGCCTTCCAGATGTTTTCAATAGGGTTACCGTATTAAGCATGTATGGCTTAACACGTATCGACAACACATGCGTCATTGTAGCCAAGGCAACCAGATTTTGCGTTAAAGATCGGTCTGTGCGGCATACTGACGGTGCATGTACTATGCTAATCTCCTAATCAACAATGCAGCCAAAAAGTACTGTCAATACGCTCGATGGCCGGGAGAGCTTATTTAACGTTCCCACAGAACGAAAACTTTCCTGCATCTATTTCCTTTTGTTCATACGCAGGATGATTTCGGGCCTTCTAGCTTGGCGGCTAAAGAATGCTTTGCAGCTTCTCCCATCGTGTAGCTGATGGCAACCACTGAGTATTAGCTTTTTTGTCCCAATGTTGATAATCAAAGCTCCATATTTGCTTCCCCATCGGGGGTTTGCGTGCAACAGTAACGCCATTTTTACTTAGCCGGTACTAATTGTAAATGCACCTCAATTGCAGGTTGCGTTGCCGATTGTGGTGGAGAAAGGAAAGTCCCGTCAACAGTAACGCGTAAGGCTTTTGCAGTTTAAATATTCTGTCAAAATTCACCACAGACTGTGAAGAGGTTAAAGGTTTTGAAAAACAAAGGGCCGTCGTTGATCCGTAGTATGTGTAGGATACGCCAATGCAACCGTTGATATAAAGCAACAAAGGACCGGTCGCTAATTGATATATTTGTAGGCTTTGTTTCAGTCAGCTTTGAATAATTGAGCAGCTGACTAATATCCGCAGGATATCTCCTGCTCGATAAATGGCTCAACTACGACCCATCGGATCAAGGAAAAGACAAGTTCAACCGGATTGGCAGCTGCGATCATTATACCACCCATTATTTGCGATATTGCACCCAATAACCACTTTCACAATATCAGAAACCGTAATCTGAAGCCAACCTAGACAACGGGTTGCATTAAACTTTATCGACGATAAGCCGCTGGCTGAGGTAAAACTTATGGCAAACTCAAACAAGTGCACTAATTCCTTCAGAACATTTCACTGAAATGCCATTCTGAAATAAATAATTGATAATTAGTAAACCAGTGTCGGCTGAATACTTTTAAAGCCATTGTTAGAATGAGAATGACCGATTGCTATCCGGTGAACAGCACTGTTTTATCAGGAACTACGATGATTTTGAGATTGGCACAAAAATGTAAATGTCCAGTGCGATTTTCGCCAACCGTTTCCATGAGTGACTTTTTTGAGTGAACAACCGTTCCAAGTTAACAAATGCCTCGATCGGAGAGTTGTCTGATTAATTATGGTATGCACCGATCCTTAAATGCACATCCAAACTGCTCTGAAATCGTAGCCTGAACGAACGGAATTTTAATTTATATATTTTGCATTTGGTAGTATTTATTCAAACTAATAATATTTCCTGGTACGGCCACAGTTTTGGGAGGTTTAGAAAAACTGGTTTTCCCTCTGTGTTGCGCTTGGATTACAGGCCGTTTTTGTCCGCACACACTCGGTATAAAGCAGCGATTCGCCACTTGCATGCGAAAGGTTTTCTATCATTGCAAGCGCTGCGGCAGAATTCAGTTAGCAAATTTTTCATTTTTCTGATGGTCAGTGCACGCTGTATTGGGTGCACGGCGGTATACTGGCTCCTTGATAATGCAATAAGAAGAATTAGTGGATTTACAGACAAAAACTTTGGCCATCGCTTAGAAGTTCTAGCACAAACTCCTAAGAGTGGGTAGGCCTTATTGGCGCATTATCACGCTCTGTCTTTAAACAGTTCAACAATGTTGAACTATGGAAAAGTCATCATACTGGTTATAGCAGACGTAGCACGCTCATCGCTGCGTCGTCCCTATGTCCGTAGGCAGCCCCGCACATGAACATCTTATGTGAGTCAGTGGAGGTTCTCATTGCAGCTAAGATCGTCCAAGGAATCGTGAAAAATTATGACCAGCACGGATGAGGGATAGTCGTAGGTCCACGTCTAGATAGATGTCCGAAATAGAAAGTTTAAAAGGGTCCGCTACATCGTACTATGGTACTATGATAGTTAGACGGCGGATTGACAAGAACGATAATTGGTGTTCGGTAAAAAACAGTAGACATGCGGTCGATGCGAACAGGTGTAAGCACATGTGAAAATGGGGCGTGCATTAGTTAAATTGTGAGCAACCAATGTAGTTCGGGGTATGAGGGGACCAGAAATTGGACGAAAACATGAGATGCTCGGTGATGTTGCGTGTTTGGACGATGGAGTGCTACCTGAATAGTGCAATTATAACTCAGAAGAAACCGCGGAGTCTTTGTAAAAAAAAGTTGCGTCGTAAGGTAGATTCCGCGTGTGTTTTGTGAGCCTCTGTTGGCAGGTTTCGCCCTACTATAAATGAGAATAGCCCGGAGTATATGCTGCATTCAGCGCAAGCTTAAGCTAGGAGCACGGGTGTTGGAAAAGGTTGCTTCTATTTTAGATTTTTCTCTCCCTCATTGCAGAAGGCTGTGGGAAAACCAGAATAGGGTAGAGAATGTCTTTAGGGGGGACATAAAGTTGAGGTGAGGGTTGTCAACCATGCAATCATTCGCATGGACGGGGAGAGAAGAAGCGAAAATGGTACAGAAAGCACTGGTGGATGTTTGATGCTGGGTTGTTATCGAGAAGGCTGATCATGTTGTACGACATGGATGATCAGACTAGGTGCATCGAGAGTATGGGTTATTGGGAGTCGAGCTCCGTCGACCAATTGTAGGATCAAGTCAGGATTAGTGATATCGTAGTGATGAAAGTTGATCGCATGTAGGTTGAAGGGCATTTGTTCCTGAGCAACGGGACACTATAAGCCCATCCCGTGCCAGATATAAGATTATATGAATCATCCACAGAGGTGTATACTACCATCAATACCGCAAAGTAAAATCAATTTCTCTTTCATCACTATACTGAACGGGAGGCAAGCCTCCCAAAGAACTCTGTTGCACCAGAGTTCGCTGATCAGCTCCGTCTTATTTGTTACGTTTGAGGAGTTTTGCGCAATAAAGAGACAATTCAGTAGTTTTATGGATAGAATTTGCAGTGGATATTCCGCGAATGTTACTCACTTAAAAATACCGCGTAACGGTAAAATATGCTAAAGTTTGGTACCGTGCTTTATCCGGTAAACCGGTTAGGAAATGTAAATAGGTGGCGGTTGGTGACCTTAAAATTTCGCTCACTTAAACAAAATGCTGTGAGAAACCACATGCAGACGAAATGAACAGAGTTTCCGTGAAAGTTGTAACCCCGAAAACGCCGTAGGTTTGTCCAAAATGGTTTGAGATTAATTATAGGATGCAGCATCGTATCCCAACTGGCCGGAAAATGTGCTTAGACAGAAATAGACTAAATTTGCCGGTATCCCTACTTCTTTAATGATAAGTGGAACTGGCCTCATCATACAGTACACCAAATATGCTTAGTGATCGCAATCTTTTCAACTTTTGGCCCGGTATTCTCTGCCTGAGTGAAATTGTGTGAAATCATGTGTCCTTATACCTTTAAAGGTATTTTTCTGAACAATTATCGTGGGATAATTATTCATCAGTTTCTGTTAATCGGTGATATATCTTAAAAACCCTCATATAAGCTGCAATCACAGTATTATATAATGAGGTAACTGCATGGATCGTATCACAACCCCGCATAACTTATGCCCATAGATCGATTTGTGTGGCAGACTGTTTGATATAACCGTAGAAGTATTCAAGGAGGATCCACTGGCAGAAGAGGTCTCCGATACAAATGAAGAAAAATAATAGACTTGCCATGGCCGGTTCCGGGGGGGTATCAGATAGGTTGGTGCCAGAGATGAACATCATAAGCCACTTACTATATCGCCAAATATTGAACCACACTCCTAATAAGAAACGACCCTAAAACTGAGACGAAACTGCTCAAAAAATATCGTTGCTTGTGCAACACAGCAATAAAAGCCTGGCAAACATGCTCAAACATCACACGACCAGGTGCCTGTAATTTCTGGTCAACTAGCGGGGTACAACCTACTTTGACCATAGCAGGTAAGCGAAACTATATCAATTACAGTACTAAAATTCCGGATTTGAGATTGTCAATTGTTCGGCAGAAACAAGGTCATAACTGGACCAACACAAAAAATACAATAACAGGAGAGTATGTGTCCCTTGCGAGTGTAGACACAACTCAAACGAATCCATCATCGTCCGTTGCCTTAGACTAGCGCTCTAAAGCACCAGTACCTTCGTCGCAGCACTGTCTGTTCAGGCCTCCGATTCTTGTTGCGTACCACGTAGTACATCCTGTTGTTTCTGTTTAGTGCCTATAGCCCCTTTCGTATTACGACCTGAGCGTAAACCACCCATTGAGATTGTCACTGCATGTCCTGTTTAAGTCAACCACATGGGTTTAGCCATTATGTAGTCAGATTGTTTGTGTCGTGAACTTAGGATCCAGCTTGGATTTAGCTCTTTCTGTGCCGGCTTGATTACACGATTTGAGGTTTTTACAAATTTATTACGGTATTCATAGTACCGCATTTTTGATAAAACTCTATTTGGATGCTTCGATTTCCGGAGTTTTGGGCGTAACTTGATGTAACCCGAATGATTGCTGATGGTAATCAATAGCTGTAAGCTCTCAGCTTCCTATCACGAATTATCACGCACACCCGCCCTAGCACTTGTTTACTCGTTGGGTGCACAGCTATCAAGCACGTACCTGCAAAAAAATATATTACCAATTCTTAAATGTCATAGAACATAAAAACGCACAACCACTAGTAAGTGTATCTAAAGTAAAAACGCATCATGCTATGTTATAAAACTGTACGAATAAAGGTGATTGTGCGTCAAGAATCATTGGACGCAGTTTCACTGAATCAGCCCAAGAGAATTAAGACAGGCCCTAGTTGTAAAGTTGAAGCAACAGCTTCATCAGCCGAAATGGGCAGGTCACCAATAAGGCCAGTTTTCAAGGTATAAAAAGATAAGTCAGTAAGACTTATATTATCACACTTGATAAATGTTAAATGCGTGATCCGTAGTCCTTGCCTCAGAGCTTCAACATTCTAAGATCTTTTTGGCGTTCTGTACCGCCATTATCGAGACTTTCAGTACCGCTTGTTATATATCTTTTTCTCGACAGTCTGCTGATTTATCTCTCGTGCAGTGAAAGTTTCTGGCCTTCTGTCAAACTAACTGGATGTTGAACACTACGAATTTTGTATTTAACTTCAGTTTTGCCGCTGTCGGGTAAACCGTTTCTATACGTGAAGTTTTCAGACCACCTGGACTGTGATCTGTAACCGCAGGGATTCATAACAGGACCGGAAAAATACCCGAGATCTTACATCGGCTCCGTTATACTTTAACGGATTTATTTGGCTCACCTGCAAAAAGCCGCGCTGCTAAAAAATTGTACATCCCGGCCCAATGACCCTAAATATGACGTTCGTTACAAGGTTATAAAAAAGCCAGAGTCTGTTAGGCCAGTGGTGGCATTGCACTGCCCTACCTAGTTTCATAGCGCCCTTGCAAGCATTCCCTTCTCATGCTTGATCATGACCTCTTGCACACTCGTTCACTTAGCGGCAACGCGCACAAATTATTCACCCGGCCCAAGCCGCCACCAGGACCTGTTTATTCAAATCTGCTGAACCTTTCATTCGGGATTGACCCTTTAGGTGGACTTTCAGTCTGTGCTCCTAATAAAGTCAACACTTTTC